>NW_018020655.1:616401-702406 GCF_002006095.1 Pseudomyrmex gracilis
CGAGAGTTCAATCATCAAACTTTTTTTGTTCATAACTTTTTTATAAACAATGAGCGACGGATAAAACCTTCATATTATTATTCAGAGAGGTGACCTTGATAACATATGTCAAAATTGTTGAGATCGGAAAATAGTCCGTATAACTGCATAATTACCTTATCTTTTTACTACATTGACAATAAATTATATATAAGTTGAAATCTCTTCAATTGTGTTTTTAAATATGTTTGAAACGTTGACCTACAAATAATCTTGATTACACATGTTTAGATAGTATTACAAAATGTGTTTTGTAACATTGATGTTTAATTAATGTGTGTAATATAAAAGTAATTAATTAATAGTTTTTTTTTTATCATTACAGTCTATTTTCCGTAAATAACGCGTTTCTTTTAAATTTTCTTCCACAAATCTGAATTAAAATATTTCAGTTTTGTCTCTGTTTTGTTAGGGTTCAATTTCACCCATGTAGATTTGCTTATCGCTAGATCCCGAACATACTGAAAAAAAAAAAAGATAAATTTTATATAAATTTATATTTCCATTAAAATATGAGAAAGAAAGATTGTAGCGCGTGTATTTGTTCTGCAAATTGTGTGTCTCATACTTATTGGTTCCTTCGGATGGAAATCAACGTCGTTCACAGATCCGTTGTGGCCAGGCAGTTTATACAATATCCTACGACTAGTAGTATCCCAGACATAATGAAATCGATCTGACGATCCCGCCGATACCTTACTGCCATCTGGAGACCATGCGCATCTCAAAAGATTCTAAAAAAAAACACATCAATTACTGATGCATCGCCAACTTACTTTCAATCATTATACATTGCAATTTAGATGTTTTATATAAAAGATACCTTTTCGAAATTATGCGAATGCCCGGTCAGTATCTTCACGCAGCGTTCGTAAGGTGCAAACGGCCTCACATCCCATATCCTCAAAGTATTGTCCATTGAATTGGAAAGTATGTACGATCCGTCAGGACTGAGACTCAATCCTGTTACGGTGTCGGTGTGTCCTTTTAGTTTGTAAAGTATCGCATTTTTTCGAAGATCCCAGACTTTTATATCGTTGTCAATACCTCCGCTGATTATTTGTTCCGCTGTATCGTTGAACGTCACCGCGGTCACCTGAAATCAACGGAGATAGATTAATCACTTTCCATCTGTTGCATTATTGAAAAAACGAAAACAACAAACTAATTTTTCACCTGATATGTGTTATTCAGTACGTAACATTGACACTTTCTCCTGGCGTCCCAAATACGTATCGTGCTGTCGTCGCCGCCAGAACAAAGCAGCGGAGGTCCTCTTCGCGCGCCTGACACGGTATTTACAAAGGAAGTGTGTCCCTTCAATTTCTTAATTCGCGTTCCGCGCCACAAGTCCCACAAACTGACCGTCTCGTCCGTGCTAGCTGTGTACAGATGATTGCCATCCGGGCTAAAGTGCATTTCCATCACAGCACCATTGTGTCCAAGCATACAACCGAGAGCTTCGCTTTCTTTATAAATATCCCAGATAACTACAAAAGATATAAGAATTTCTTCAATAAAAAGAAGAAATGCAGATCTTACAATGTGTTTACCAATTTCTAAACTATCTAATCCTGATCTAAACAAAACAGTCTAGCAAATAATACAAATAATGTTTGCGTACCTACTCTTTTTAACAAACTGCAATAAAAGGACTACCGATGTGAAGTTAAATGACAAAACTTACAGATCTGTCGATCAAATCCTGTAGAGGCAAGATATTGGCCTTCTGGGTGAAATTCAAGAGAAAAAATTTCTCCTTGATGTCCCTCGCACAACATTATTGGTGCTGGCAAGGAAGAAGTCCTTGGCGGGCCCTAGAAAATTTTATTGCAAATAAATAAACATTTTTCAATCTCTCAGAGACATCAATTTTTACTTCAACAATTCTATGAGAGAGCAGGTAGGTCTCTCTTTCTCTCAAAATAAGAATTAAAGATGTGATACCGATCACATGTGCGAAATTCATGCGAAACCAAGCTATGTGGGATCATATTCCACAAGCTGAGTGATTGAGAAGATATTTTTACAGTGAAGACAGTGACTGTTTTTTTATGTAGTATTTTTAACGTGTCTAACAACACAACTCGATTATTGTGTGTGTGTGTGTGTGTGGGAGCACAGTCTCTTTCTTTCCAGCAACTTTGTAAACGCGGTGACGAGAGAAACGAGGTTAGATCTTACACTTTGAACAATTGCTTTTTCCCTGCTACTGAAAACTATTTCGGTCTTTGTTCTTTTCGAGGCGGGAACCAACGCCAATATATCATCTCCTCCTTTTCTCTTGTCCAAGAACGGCATGGTGATGTAGAAAAGTTTTGATTCACCGTGTTCCACGCTTTCCTTCCCGCGACAGGTTTGGTACGAAATTGTTTTCCTTTCCCCCCACCATATATCGGATCAGAGTTGATCGGAATGGGTGCGTTCAGACAACTCAACAGTTGCACAACGGTTGACACATAATGGGTGCGTTCAGACAACTCGACGGTTGAGAGATCGTCACTTATGATAGGACTATTCTTCAAAATCTACTGCGGTTCCAAAAGTACGATCCAATCAGAATTGATTATCTCTCAACCGTTGTGCAACTGTTGAGTTGTCTGAACGCACCCAATGGGTGCGTTCAAACAACTCGACGGTTGAGAGATCATCACTTATGATAGGACTATTCTTCAAAACCTGTTGCGGTTCCAAAAGTATGATCCAATCAGAATTGATTATCTCTCAACCGTTGCGCAACCGTTGAGTTGTCTGAACGCACCCAATCGCTTCTGATTGGATCATACTTTTGGAACCGCCGCAGATTTTGAGGAACAGTCCTATCACAAGCGATGATTTCTCCAACCGTTGAGTTGTCCGAACGCACCCCTTGTCTTTTTTTTTTTTTACATAAGGATCGGACAGTTTGCGGTGACGACGCGCGTGTGTACCATTGGCGAGAGGATGCGTGCGCGGGTTCTGTCCGATCCTCCCGACGGATAATTGGTGTGAGAAAAAAATATACACAAGTGGAGATCGGAACTGTAATAGAATTTGAATCCGAAGATGACCTGACAGCGGGACTTTACATGCGACGTTGCAGGAAAAATGTACGCGGGATAATATTATATCTTGTTTCGAAACGGATCCGTTCTCTTCGCTCGATCTATCGCTGAGAGAGAGAGAGAGAGAGATCCTGAAGAGATCCACCGCTCGTCGAGCTGTGTGTAACGTCAGTCGATCAGAGGTTTGAAAAAAAAAAAAAAACATTCCGGCGAGAGAGAGAAAGTACATGGAAAGTACGTGTCCGAAGGAAATTATAAATTTTCCGCGAAGAAACGCGCGGATGTGCTTCTCGGATGATTTTTCTTCATTCGCATCTTCGTGGGTGTTTGTCTGTTTTTTTTTTGTTTCTCTTCGCACACCCTTTGGTTAATCGCGCTCTGTTTTTTTTTTTTTTTTTTATTTAACTAAGCGCAACGTGTGCGCAGCGAACAGAACGGATCTGGCGAGGACGAGATGCGCGCGTAAAAATTAAAACAACACCCCCCCTGGGTGTGTTCCTTGTCGCCTTGTTGAGGTTATGTAACGCGACTGTGACAGCAGCAGATTTTCGGCTATGCTAGTTTTTTTTATTTTTTATTTATTTTTTTTTTTTTTATTTTTTTCAGATATGAAAGCGCGATCAGCAGGAAGCTCGTAACATGATACGCCCTTTCCTCGACGAGGAGGATGCCTGGTGTTACTTGGCGGTCTCGGTTGGCGTCCTGCTGTCGTTCCTCGGCCTCGTCGCCGCCTGCATCTGCAGCTGCCGACGAAACGAAAACAAGTGGGTCCATCAGAAAATCCTCTGTCGAGTCTCACTTGTCATCGCAAGATTTTTTAAGTTTGCCAACAGTTGCCATTTTTATAATTTCTTTTTTGTTCTTGTTTTTTTTTTTTGATGACACACACACATCTATAAGTTTTCATATTTGTTGTTACAACTTTGCGATCGCATTAATGCAGGAATGAATTTCTCGGACTCGCTGGTATGGTGAAACTGAATAATTCCGAAACAGACGGTTTCAACAGAATCCCAATGTCGGATGTAGCCCAAGTTGTTACACAGGATGTTGTCACGGACGGTGGAAAAAGGTTCCTCTGGCCTCTAAATTCACACTTCGGTTACTCTGTAGTCTTTCCCAATCAAATTGCATATTTCTCAAGTCATTCCTTTCAGCATCCTTTATAGTATTGCTTGTTTAAAACACTGATATATATATATATATGCTTGTTTCTTGCAAAACTTACATATACTACATCATCAGAACTATATTTGCTAACAGAATTCTTAACAAAATACTAATCTGATTTGGTCAAAAATCATTAAAGTATCAACTTTTGAATGTACATTGCTCGTGCACAAGAAAACATTTTTCCAAACATAGATGCATAACATACATAATCTTGTAACTTAATTTTACTTGTTGACACATATTTATTTCAACTTGTTTTTTTTTTTTTTTTTACACACGCAGGATCACAAGTGTCAATAGAAGTCTTCCAGATATTCCAAAGGATAAGGGCAGAGAACACGAGGACACGGTGGAGTCTGTGCCTCAGATAATTTACGAGACTAACGAAGCCATAGGGGACCATTCGGAACTATACGCTACAGTTCAAGACGCAGGTACATGTAAACGAGCAAATCTTGCTGGTTTAATACGAGACTTGCTCTTTCTTTATCGTCTGTTTTTTTTTATTGTTTTTTTTTTTTTTAGAACAGGAACAAATATCCAACAGAGAGGGGCAAGAGGTCAGAGAGCAAGATCCTCTGGCGCAAGATATATCTCATCAATACAAGAGATTTGCATCTCCTATTTCTAACAATTGTAAGCAACTTGGTTATCAAATGATTTTTTTTTTCTAGAGATACTTGTCAACTATATAATTAATAACAATTCTATTATCTTGATAACAGCTGAACATCCCTACGCGCAACTTCAAAGTGTTCAGAAGACTGAGGCTAGTCAAATAAATAGGTAACATTCACACATGTGTTCCAATTACACGTGATTTTGAGTTTTGTTTTTATTTTTAATTGTTTACGTTCTTCGCAGAAATAATGTCAATCCAGGAACGAGTATCGAAAAACCGTCGACTTCCTCGGAACAACCGGAAGGCAATCCCGTTGCTCCGCCGAGAACCCGCCGATCGTCCTCGTACAATTCTCTCCTCAACTCCGAATCGCACTGCGACATTCAAGCTGCCAATGCAATTACCGGCGGTGTGCAGGCCAATCAGGACTTGCCGTATATGACACCGCCTCTACTGATGCTGTCGCATCCGCCGCAACCCCAGCACAACTCGCAGCAGCATTTTAGCGGGGATTCCCAAGACTCGAGTAATTCCTTGTGTTTCTTCCTTCTCTCTTCGTCTTTCTTTTCCGCGAATGATGAATATTTTCAGCAATTTTGTGCGTGTTCTTTAATGAGTTTTAATATTATATACAGAGGGATACACGAGCATAAGCGTGAGGGAGCCGTTAGCCAACATAATCGCGCAGACCAAAGCGGCCTATCGACAAAGTCACTCCGCTCGACCGATCACCGATCCTCACTACGCTACCGTTTCTGACGATTCAGGTGAGTGAGTCTTGAATCTCTTGAAACCCCGCGATGACGAAGACGCGAAATGAAAAGACTCGAGCGAGCATGTGTTTTCCAACAGACGAAATGTACGCTGCGATCGACGAACAGGACAAAGTGTACACCAGCGGTAGCGAGACTTACGCGCAAATACAACCGATGACGTCAGAAGTACAAAGACAAACGCAGCACGAACAGACGGTGTTTTGTCAGGGGCTTTCGCGCCCGGAAGATACGCATCACGCGCCGCAACCTCCCAGCGTCGACAGCTTGCGTCACGTCGCGCATGCCCACTCCCGGCAAGGTTGTTGACAAATAAATGATTGATCATCTTGCTCTCGGGGATGTTAATTAACTTGTTGACTGGCTTCTTTTTTTTCGTTGTTCAGCATCGTCGTCGAGCGCAACTAGTTCCATTATCAATCCCGGATCTCCCAAGCCCGAGAAACGTCAGGCAAACTCCCCGCTTCCACCGCCACCCGAAGTGACCACAGAGGGTTACGCGTGCGTCGAGAAGAAAACTAAAAATGACGACAGCAGGTCGAGATCCTCGCTGTCTGTGGGTAAGTCGCTCGAGGATATGTACGCGAAGGTGATGAAGAAGAAACGGGAAGTGGAGGAGCAGCAACAGCAACAGCAACAGCAGCAGCAGCAGCAGCACAACGAAGTTCTTCATCCGAGCTCGAACAACGCTCCGTGCTATCCCGAGGCGAGTGCTTGCAGGAAGCTCAGTCTGGTGGAGATCAGCCGGGCGTCCTGGTGCAGCCACGAGTCCGTGGAGATTCAGAAGAAGGAGCTTGATTTCGCGCATTACGCCGCCGCGAGCAACATCGCGAACAATTACCACGTCAACGACAGCGACAACGTAAGTTCCTCGAGATTGTCCCGACCGGACGCGGACGGTTACAGACAATCACGACTGATCGCCGCCATCGCGGCCCTGTCGAGCAACTCCGCGGATAGCAATCACGAGTACGAAGCCGTCACGAGTTCGAACAACGACAAGAGAAACTCCGCGCGAAGAAGTCCCGCGAATTCGTCCGATCCAAATTACGAGGTGCTGCGACCGCAGTGTTTGCAAGAAAACGAGCACTATCCGAGCACGTCGTTACAGAACACGAGAAACAGCGCGGATGTGTATCTGGTTGCGTACAAACACAGACAGGTGAGCAACGCCAGCAGCGAGGATCCCGGTTACGAGAAGGTGCGTATGCGACGTCGAGTTGAACTCGATCAGGACACGGATTCCGAACCGAATTACGAGAGCATGCCGCACGATCCGACCGAACCGAACTACGCGTCCGTGTGCAGCAGGCCCGGTGACAGCGACACCGAACCGAATTACGAATCCGTCAGCCACAGTGATCCGAACTACGAGAGTGTCAAGTATGTAAGTGTCGCGCGAAACGAGGATCCACCCTACGAGCAAGTGAACAATTTGTTGTCGTACGCGGACGGTTACGAGAAGGTGAGAGACAAGACAACAATCAATTCCGATTACGAGAAAATAAACAATTCGTTGGAACGAACTAGCAATCGGGGGGACACTGACGATGAACAATACGTTCAGGTATAATGTTCTGATTTTTTTTTTTCCGCCGGGACGTTTGGACTTATTTTTATCGTCCGGTTCTCTGTAATAATCTCTCTCTCTCTCTCTCTCTCTCTATCTCTAGTTGATTGATATATCGAGAAGACAGAATCCGACTTGATGTTCGAACACTCAACACGGCGCGATCAAGTTTGTATCGATCGTACGATATCGAGGATAAGACTGACAAAGAGGACAGACAGTCGAGGGAGTAATCGAACGAAAGAGAGTCCGTATGATATTTTTTTAAAAATTGTTTCTAAATTCCAACAACTTCCTCGTCGAAAAAAACAAACATTGTTCGGAAACGACAACATGGCTCTAGAACGCATTCCCGTTCGAATCGAACGAGACGCGTCGATTTGTCCAACAAGACCAGAATCCGCCAAGTTCGAGCTTCTTCGTTTCGCACAGTTTGTGTTACACACACTCGCGGCAATTTCTCTCTCGTTTATTACGCTTCTTCCCGACGCGATATGACATATTTGTAAACTTTCTACGTACAACACATATATATATATATATATAGAAGTCTATTTTAGAGAATTATTATTTATTGCAAGCGCGTGTAATTATTTTTTACGCAAGGTGCTATGTGTGAACGCTCTATCGGCCAAACACACACGTGAGGCGCGAATGATTTTTGACTTTAAGTTTAAAACACACGCGCGCGCGCGCGTTTTTTTTTCCAAGTGCGTCATCAAATCGAACCGCGCGAACGGAGCGCGGAACGAAATTCATAATCAAATATGTGCGTGCGTGCGTGCGTGCGTGTGAAAAAGAAAAACAAAAAGCAATTTGTATACTAATGTAACACACTTTATAAAGCTAATGTAATTCCTTTTACATTGTAAGAGTGAGAACACTGTCGCCTCTCGCGAGATCCGGCGCGCGTGATTGGTTTGCAACAAAAACAATTTCGCAGATTCTCTCGCGACGAGGAGAGACGACGAACTGAGCGCTTGTATGTACATACGCACATCGACGAAACTTGGCGTCCTCCCATCGAACGAAATCCAAACTTGGTGTGTTATTCGACAAAAACCCTTTTTTGCGGCGAGCCTAATTCCGAGTTTGCGGAACTCGGTTACTCTTTAGTTCCGATAATGGGAAAAATAATTAATCGCGGGATAATTTGGAACAAACGGCCTATCGGAGGACGTGGGCGCGCCAAGAGACGAAGAAGATACTTTCTTTTTTCTTTTTTTTTTTTTTTTTCTAATAAGACGCGTTCGCCAAATACCCACAAACCCTGTACCGTGGAATCCCTCACATATCTGTTGTAAAAAAGAAAAGAAAAAAAAAAATACAATAACCGAAACTCCTTTTGGAGTTACTTCGGTCGCCTCTGATATTGTCGCGCGCACAAAAACAGCAGAAGAAGAACTCATAGATCGTCACTCATATTCGCCATTTTGATATATAAAAGTATACATTAATTGTATCAACTAACATTTGTAAAACGAGCGAAACGGCAAAACGTGTAAGCCGACACCCGTCGTTAGACACGACGGCGCCGATATAAATGTCGGACACCACCCCACACACACACACATTGTGCAATATACGTTATGTCGAATGCAAAAAAAATAAAATCAATGAAAATCGAACGCGGCTGAAGTTACTGAAGTTGACCCGCACGTTTGTCTCCCACCTGCGATTTTTTGTGGAAGGTAAAACGGACACTTACGATGGAAATAAAATTGTTAAACATTGAACAACAGTTGGACGGTGTTGTCCGTTCTCAAGATAAATTTCTAACTTACTGTTTTTTGGGAGAGACACAACCCCCGCCTTGTGTTTTAACGCGATCATCAAACTTGCAAGTTCCCGGTTCGAGATCTGACAAGTAAAGAAGTACGAGTAGAATTTTATTTAAAAAAATGTATTCTCGTTTACATCTTAGACGCACCGTTGACCGTTCTCGTGTCTCTCGTGGTCTCTCTCTCTCTCTCTTTCTCTCTTTCTCTTTCTCTCTATAGGTGTAGGTTAACAATAAATATAATTGCTACTTACATGGTAATTTTACATTGTTATACAATCGCTCATCTCCGTTATACAATCGCTTATATACATAACGCTATAGTTTTTTTTTTTTTTTTTTTTTACGGAACTAATAATTCTCTCTCGTGTCAAAAATTGTTTTCTATATTTCAGGCTCGTTACATACTTGGTATTTTTAGTACATACGTGATTTTTTATTTCTTTTTTTTTTTTGCAATTGATGGTCGAATCCGATCAGACGTTTCGCTCGGGTGTGATTTACAAAATTGGACTGGGAAGGAAGAAGGGGGGGGGAAGGCTGAAAAGCGGAACGAACTTCCGATTAGAGAGTCCTAAGTACGCGTGGCCGTGTGTGTATATATTTATATATATATATATATATATATGGGAAAAGCGAACCATGTGTGAAAACGGAATCGTCTCGCTCTTGTAAAATGATGACACGTTGTCGCGCGCGCACACACACACACACACACACACACGTCGTTCCAATTCCAAATGTCGGGCAGAGAAAAGAAAAAAAAGAAAAAATTACTACGACAAGTACAACAATCGGTAACGAACGCAAACAATTTGAAACGCGTTACCACACGCTCTCCCTCGTTGATTATCACACGTGTCGCGGTTACAGAGAACGCTCTATCATCTCCCTTATATTTATTACACGTTATCTAATATTATTATTGTACTCTTCTACGTAAAACTTATTACACGTGTTTTCTCTCTCTCTCTCTCAAGCTAGAACGTATATTCTATAAAAATAGATAACATTCGGTGTGTAGCAAAAAACCTATCGATGAAACTTGCAACCAACAGAGTATGCACGCATACACACACACACATACACATACACAGCACGTAGATCAAGACTCACCCGAGACGCTCGTTGCGGAATGCGAAATTTGAAGACTGAGGAGATTGCGCGTTGTTCGTCAAGCTATAAAAAAACAAACTTCACCGTGTGTTTGAGACACCCGCGCGCGGAATCAAAACTCCATCCAGACGTCTAACGGAGACGTTTTGTTCCGTAACTGGGACCAGCACGGATTGGCAAAATACACGAGCTTTCTGGTTTTTGTTATCGTGCGCGTGAAGCAAATTCACACATCCACGTACGTGTTTTTCAACAAACTCTCCGATGAAGAAGTACCTACTATTAGATTCTCTCTCTCGGTGCGTCTTCTATAAAAATCTATATTTAGCAAAATGCTAGCGACAAAACGTGGTGGGAAAATACGTTTTATTTCGTTGTTAAATTACATGGTGGCACAAGATAATAAAAATCATCTCTCTCTCTCTCTCTCTCTCTCTCTCTCTTGCTTTTGATATCGTCAGAATTGCAATGCAACGAGCGTTTCGCCTTGAAGAGTGGAGTCTTGAAACATTGGAAGAACTGACAAACAAAAAAAAAAAAAAAAAAAACAAATTACAAAAGTTGTTGTTTCTTTCTCTAGGTGCAACAGTTAGACAGTTTTAGCTACAACACACTCGTGCTACGCCGTTCCGTGTGTTTGCAACAGCGCGGCACAGACGACAATACGTGTACCAGTTAACATTTTAACACTAGAACAACCTGGGAGTTGAGAATGTCTAGTTTCGTCAATTTCGAAGATAAAAAACATTTATTTTTAATTTTTTTCTTTTTTTTTAATAGCTAAGAGCTCTCAGAACCTTTTTTGATCTTTTCTTCTCTCGTTGGAAATAATCGAAACGTTTATGCAGTTTAAATTTAAAGCAAATTTGCGCGCGCGCGCGCGCGAAACACACTCGTCGTGTTTCGAGTGTTTGATTGTCCTAGTGTTAACGACGTTGGCCACAAAACCGAAGGTGGCAAACCGAATGTGTTTAACGAGAGTAAAACTTACTTTTTGTGCGCAAACAATCGCGGTTCCAAAAGGAACTAGGTACAAAATTCGTCTCGAGAGTAACAAAAGTACGCTGCGCGAAAGTAGCAAATCGTAACGCTCGCAAAACAATCGGCGGTCAAACGAGTCTCTTTGCGTTTTTTTAATGAGCGCGCGCGCGCGCACATCGTCGTGTATGAAAAACTAGACGATTCCGTGACAAGAAAACAAAAAAAAAATTTCCGCAAAAATCGACGGTCTTCAAAAATTCTCCAAAAAATCTTCTCCGAGACTAAAAAACACACTCGTACAAACGGGAAGAAGAAGGTTTCGCAAGGCCGATTTTTCTGACGTTGAAAAAAAAAAAAAAACAAATAGGAATTCTCTTCGAATTTGCGCGAAAAATTCGGTGACAAATCAAAAATCCCCCAACGATCAACTCAAATCGCCTGCGTTATTTTTTTTTTTTCTCGTGAACAATGGTGCAACAATGTACACATTCTCTCTCGATTATTCTCTTACGTCTATATTTTTTTTACTATTTAAGGGATGTGAGACGATAAAATACTTTAAAAAATATTAAATTTCGCAATCGTCGCCCACGTTTAAAATGGTTATATACATACGACTGCAATCGTTTGCGATCGTTGTGATCTCCGCTGCTTGCTTATCTACAAACACAAACGAATGTAAAATGCAGATCTTGCGTCTTCTCCGACTCTACACACGCACGCAATATACACACAGACACACACACACACGCACACAGAATGTGTGTTTCGCCTCGTAAAATACGGGGGTTGCGTTAACGTTTAATTACTTTGCTCGTCCAAATAATAGTAGTTGCCACTCATCTCTCTTTTGCATACAGTTTTTTATTTATTTTTATTTTTTTTTTTTACTCGGTAGAAACATACGTTTCGTAGTTTTTTTTGTCTACTTTTTTATTCGACTGAGCACAATTTTCTCTTAAATCTTTCCGGACGTCCGAATCGTGTTTTTCCGCGAAATTAACGACCGGATCGGATTTTTAACGACGACGAGTTTGTTTGTTTGTTTGTTTGTTTGTTTTTTTTTTTAATATAATAACGGCTCGATGAGACAATTATAAAACAAAAGACTAGAATTGCCTGTGGTCCGGGTTGAAGGTGGACGTTCAACCTTCAATCTGGACCACAGGCTCTCTGGTCCAGATTTTTTGTTTTATAATTGTTTTTTTTTGTTTTTGTTTTTCAGTTTCTAATTTCTATAATACGTTTTAGTCTAAAATACTATTTGAACCATCCGCGAGTTTATATAGTATTTCTTTGGTCTCACTGTGTTATATATATATATGTTATCAGCTCGTGCGCGACACGAGTTAGAAATTAATTAATTAAAACACCTCGCGATCGACGCTCACAATATAACAAATTGTTGAGACGAAACTCGTTGACTGCAAATGTCGCGAATAATTATTTAAATTCCCGACGAGTATCTTCGCGTATAAACGACGTTGTGTAATTATAATATATTTTTTTTTGTCCTCCCTTCAAGCACGCGTACGCTTTTACATTTGTGAGACAACAACGCCGTCAACAGCGTGAGGAGAAAAAACACAAGCGGAGAAACCGGTTTTCGTCTATAAGATCGAAATGTATTCTATTCGATTTGTGCGATACTGTGTATTTTTTTTTCTTTTTTTTTTTAAGAAGCGTACAAACAATCTTTTTTTTTTTTTAGTCTAGGTATTTCGGGCTTGAATAATCTCTCATCGTGTGTCGATGCTCTGAGCTATCTTAAACGACGTTTTTTTTTTTTTTTATCTACTTTGTGTGTAATATCGATATCACAAAATCGGATTTTTTTATTTTTCTCTCGTACATTACAAAGGTCTTGTATATATTTGAACACAGCGGTTCGATTAATATGTATAAAATACATCACGTGTCGCTCGGAAAAATTGTCGCCCAATTTCTCTTTGCGCGCGAAATCGCGTCGCAAAAAAAAAAAAAAGAAATGGAGAAAAAAAAAGACCACGAAAATCGCGTCTGATTTAAATTCTGTCGTGCGATATTAGTCTGGGTGTTGAAGCGAGATTTTTTTTTTTTTTTTTTTTTTATTTAAGATAGTTTAGAATATACTGTTTGTTGCCAGCTTTTTCACTCCCGCATCATCCTTCAATCATCATCCCGCACTCGCTCGTTCGTTTCACGCATCCACGCGTGTATATGCTAGGCGAAGGATAGGGGGAAGGTTACAAACCGGTAAAGAGACGATTCTTCTTCGTGCGAGTCAAAAATATAAAATAACGAGCGCAGCAGAAGTCCGAAGACACTTCTGATCAAGTGATGCGCACGTACGTGCTCTCTCTTTCCAACACCAGATCTTATTTAAAAGACGAGTGTTTCAGTGACAACTATTGGACGTTCGTCTCGAAGAAACAATCGTGCCAAAGTATTTATATATATACGCGAAGTTAGGAACTAATATACTTGCAAACGCATCTCAAAACTCTTACTTAAAAAACTTACCGAGAACTGTTCGTGTGTGTTCGATATTTACATATCTCTAGTAATTTTGTTTCTCCGACGAACGCTCCGGCCACTGGCCACACGATCATCCGATCATCGGGATTTATCTCCCGGATTGAGCGCTAAGATTAACCACCACGTATGATTTGTATGCTTGTCAACGTTTTTTCATTTGTGTGCACGAAGAATCACCTCTGCGCGGTCACACCAACCCGTCCCCACCCGTCGCACCCTGTACATCGAAGTAACACACACTTACTCTATGAGTTATCGTAGTTTAGCAGTTTTTTTCACTTAATTCTAAATATGAAATCTCGCTTGTCTGGTATATATATACCAGAAAACAATGCGAACATCCGAAAGATCGCGCGTCTTTCGGGTTTTTTGTATTATTGCGCGCACCGCGTGTACATTTTTCTTGTTTTTTTTTTTATACAGCCGTGTTTAAAACTCTTCGCGTTACATCGTACCGGCGTTTTGTTTAACAGCGATGTAACTATTGCTCAGGAATACGTATAGGGTGAAAGTATAATGTCGAGAGCCGATCGGGGGGGGGGGGGGTCAGTTGAAAAACGACGGGATTTCAAAAATGCGACTTTGATGAAATAACAATTCAACGATGGGGGGGGATAAAAGTGCGGACTAGTACTTTCAATTGGTTACAAGGATATCAACGTCTTTGATTTGCATTAGTCCTTGGAATTCCGATTTACGCTCGGTCGGCGAACCGTTTCTTTGGGATTGTTTTGGGAGAATCGCTCAAAATCGCGTTTATCCTTAAACCGAGCTTCACAGAATAATGAAGCTGAACAATTTATTCGGATCTTGTATATGTTTATAATGAGCGATAATTAACAACAACTACAGAAAAAATACAGGCTCGAAAATTACACGGTTCGACGATCAATTCGCTTTGACTCTCTCTCTTCTCGCGTGGTTTTTCGTTGCACACACACATGTTGGGAATAAGTTCTCGGGAGAGACATCGAGTCCTCTCTCAAGAGGATGTGAGGTTTAAAATAAAATTCAAAAAGTAGAGGGCACGTTTCTGTTTCGCTAGAAGAGGATTTTTTTTACAAAATACTGTTCGATGGCAGCTTTCGAGACTTGTCGCGCAATTCCAAAAAAGATACACACACACGTTCGCACACACATACATCTTCTCCTCCCTTTCAACAATCGGCTCTTCGATAAAAAAAAAAAAACCAAAATTCTCTCCTCCCGTTTTTTCCACAAACAACTTTTCGGTCGACTCGGCACGTGTCCACTATCTCACCGCGCGCATGTAAAAATTTTACAACAAAGTGTGAGACACAAGGCGCATGTAGCAGGTTCCACTGACATCATCATCATCATCATCATCATCCTCCTTGACTTGCGTTGCTCCTTCAGCAGCGTGTACGTGATGAACGGTCGTCCCGCCTCGACGAGACGACGACGTTGCAAAGTGTGCGACAATCGGCGTCACATGCTGTCCGGGCTGCTGGTTTCCTGATCGCAACCCTGATCGACCTCTTCAATGTCGCCCTCGTCGCTCTCGCTCGACGGGCTCGGCTGTTCCATATGGCCAAAGTCATGCGTGTGATCTGGCAGCTGATGCGAGTGATCGTGATGATGCAGCAGATCGTGATGGTGATAGCAGTGACGACGACTGTCGATTATCTGTCGCGACGACGGTATTTCGTCGATCGACGGCACGCCGTGCGAACGCGCGCTTCGTCGCACATGCAACTGACAGCAGACCAGACAACCTGTCAAAGCCAACACAATACTGACGACCGCATAGACAATCGGCATCACATAGCTGTCCCCGGGTACCATCGCGTCGCCTGCAATTCACGTTTACAATTTTCATTATTTACACGTGCGTGTTTGTCATTGTGTCGCGCGCGTAAAAGCGACATAAACATCCTAACTATATATGTTTTGAGATACGCTATAAATTATATATCACAATTTAAAAATTATATCAACTTCACGTGTATATTATTAATATATATATATTCAGTTTATATTTGTTAAACAACGCGAACTGACAGACATTGTTTTTTTTATTCTTGCAACCTATCAACAATACATGTATCAGCCAAAAACTGAGGTTTTTTTGCACATCGATCTAACATATATATATATATTAATAATATATTGAATTTTTTTCACGTACAACTGTATTCAAGAACTCAGTAGAAAATATTCAACTGTAATTACGAAGCAAATTAAATTGCACAACTTTGCCACCTGTTACTTTTTGTTCAGAAGTCTACAACATATACTCTCTCATCGATCATTTCAATCTTTTTTTTTTTTTTTTTTTAATCTGTTTTTCATTGTCACGCACAATTTTTTTTGTCTAACTATAAAAAGAAATCTTTCTCTACACGAAACTCAAACAACAACAATTTGCGAAAAAAGAGAAATAAACGTTACAAAACAATTCTTTACACACACACAACGTTGCGTTTTTTTTTTTTTTAAACGTATTGCAAATCTTGTTTTACAAAACGGTTTACCGAAGAAAAAGACAAACTTATTCACATAGCGCGCACGATTAACAAAATTTGCTTGTTGCAAAACGCGCGACGAAGGTCTTGCGAGAAGTTACACACATTAGAAGTGACCACACTCGGTTTTACATTTCCGATGTAGACTGAAAAAGAATAGAAAAAAGAACTAGGTGGGAAAACTAAGTGAGTTGTATACAATTTAGAGAGAGAGAGAGAGAGAGAAAGAGAAAGAAAGAGAGATAGATAGATAGAGAGAGAGAGAGAATACGTTTGTGTAGAAAAGTACAAACAGGAGAATTTACATGCAGACATATGCTGAGTAGAAACGTTTATTGCATTCCTTCTCGGCATGCTCTTCGATTCGTGTCGAATTCAATGCGATGTCTTACGCCAATACTCCTTCTCCGAGCTTCCATCGGGAAGACGTCGCACGTCTTCTGGCAAAATTGTTTCTATTGTTGCAAAAGTAGACCACGTTTTATCCGATCCTTTTTCTTTGACAATTTTTTTTTTTTTTTTTGCTTTGTCCCCCTCACTCTTCCGGTTGCTTATATTGTTCGGTTTTGGCAGTGAGTGAAAGAAGTTACGCTCTTAATTCGTTCCTTCTTGCTTTTGTGGCTGAGAAAATTATTTATGACCCAGTTCCTCGGAAACAAACTGAGGTAAAGTGTACCAGTTGCCAAACGTTTATTAAAGAAATAAATACACAACACAAGGTCTTTATGTAAATTATCTCTTTAATAAACGGCCACATCAATTTCTGATCATTGGAACACACCCTGATCTGTTTCCAAATTTTGAAACATGGTCATCCTCAAAATCTCTTGGAGAAGGAGTATTGGGTATCTCAATGAAAGACTAACGGTGATTCTCGTTGTTCTATAATAAAGGTCTATCTATATGGTACTTGTAAAGCAATTTATTTCTTAATTATCACTGGCGTTCTAATTGTCCAAATCTCTAATGGGAAATAAAAATTTTAACGCTCTATTTTGCCGGTGTGTCTGCTAGCTCGATTCTCTACGTTTCTCAGTTGTGAGAACGGAAAAGATGCAAATGAATCTCGAGACTCTAATTTGGTTGCTTTTTAGTTCGTCAGCTCGGAATCGAATGGCGAAAGTGATACACTGTGATAAAATACTCATTCCGCTTAGCTTTTTGTTTTCTTTTTTTTTTTTTGTTTTTGTTTCTCTGTAAATATGATATGATTGTGCAATATTGTGAGTGAACTCACGTGATAAGGGGGAGATTCATAACATGCCGGATTCGTCTGGAAGCTTCATGAAGGGGGCTCAGACGGCCACGAACACAAAGCACAGAGAGAGAAGAAGCATGGCAGAAGAGATCCCAGCCAGTGCTGGTGACAATGGGGCTGATGCTGCACCTGCGATACCACACGATCATTCACCCACGCAGCACCGCCACTCTCTCTCACCTTGTAACGTACGTTCCTACGTTTACTACTACTTACCTAGGAAAAATTACAACGCTCTCTTATTAGCCCGGAAACGCTACACACGTGTGCGTCAAACGTGATCAATTAAAACCCACAATTATTTATCAATCGACAATTTTATTTTTATTTTGTTGTTTTTTTTTTTTTTTCTATTCGTGGGAGAGAAGACACGGACGTCGACTAATCGTGTGTAATTGTTATCGTTGTCACGTTGTTATCGTATATATAACTGCTTTTTTTTTTATATAGATGTAATGATGTAAAGATATATATATATATATGTATATAAATGTATTTGTATATGGATCTCGTAATGTTTATTTTAAATAAAAGCGATGTCTTCTGGTGAAAGCGAACGTGATCCTTCATGCTTCGTGCAATGTTTTTATTTTCGACTTGAGTCTGAAATGCGTCTTACAGTAAATTACACAAGTATACGTTCTCCTCCAATTGTTGGCTCTCAATTGACTCTCTGAAATAGTTTTTTTTTTTTTTCTCTATATTTTCTATATTTTTCTATAAGGAGTTTTGCGTTGAGATGACATATACATTATGCGTGTTTCTCAAAGACTGATGATAACGTGATTCAGTGCGCGCTCTAAAGCTCGGGAACTAAGTGAGTTCGAGAGATCGTCGCCAATCTCTCTTGGTGGGTGGTTGGCACAGTTGGTTGGAGAATGAAAACGAGGAAGCGAAAAGACAGTTTGGTTTTCTCGCGACCTTGTAAAATATGTTTTTTTTTTTTTTTTTATGAAGAAAATCATTTCAAGTTAACAATTGAGAGGATGTTATACTTCTGATTCACCGTACACATGTGTGTGTGTTCATATATAAATTTTCCATTGGTTTCGCACGTAAGTTTTACGATCTTTGACATTGAACGAAGTGCGTGTCGTTTATATCTCGCGTGGGTTTTCTCCGACGTGTGTTTGATTTCTTTGATTAACAATGAAGAAGAAAGAAATGTTGCTTGATCGATACATGAGGTGTTTCTTTTTTTTATAAATCGTTCAACTCTCTCGTCGTTAAGTTATTTTTTTTTTTTTTTTTTTCAATAAAAATGATTCAACAAATTAAATGGTATTGTTAAAAAAGGATTGACCTGAAAAGGTATTGCAATACATAAAGACAGTACACCTGGAAATCTTTGTAGAATATAGCGTCTATTGAACAAGATCCACAGAGGAGATTACACACTAAATATTAGTAGAATATAGTTTGACGTATATATAGAGAAAGAGAGAAAGATAATATAAGTCGTAAACGGAAGCAAAGAGAAAAAACATCGAGTCACATCGCTGATTTCGATAGATAGAAATGCTTGCTCCGGATCAAACGCACTCTGTTCGCGCTCTTTAACGTTTGCGAAACTTACAGTTCTCCTCGTCCGACGAATCGTCCGGCCCGCAATTATCAATGCCATTGCACCGCAGCGATTCGGCGATGCAGTATTTAGTTTTGCTGCATCGAAACTGATTTTGACAATCCGTATTCGTGCTCACCTCCGTCCACACAGCCCGAAACCCGCGCTGTCCCACCGCCTTGTCGGCCAATATAAAACTGCAAATACACACACGCGAACAATGCGGTAAAGATTGAGTCTTGGCGGAAAAAAAAAACAAAAACAAAAACAAAATCGTGTTTCATCGAAGTACGTCTGACGAACCTGATCCGCATATTGTTGTCCTCCGATAACAAACTCCAGTTGGTGTCCGGTTTTTTCTCACCGCAAAGCTCGAGCGGAGGCGACGTGGAATACCACATGCGCAACACGGCCGCGGGACAACCTCGCACTGAAAACAAACGTCGCGATGCGATAAGAAAGTAAAACAAAACAAAATCTAAAAGAGTAAATTTTCTGATTTGATAAAGCGCGTTGTAATCTCAACTCAATTAATAAAAATTACCTGCTTGATCACCCTCCACGGAGAAGGATTCGAAGTTCAAGAGTATTTTCTGATTCGGCCGTACTTGTATGAACCAATTGCAGGTTTTGCTAGCTAAATTCTTTGCTGGACCGCTGTATTTATCCGGGTAATTCGGACTGGTTATTATTCCATAATTTAAGCTACTAATATTTGATCCACAATCTACGGCGCACAACAATTCGATGAGATTAATATCACGAATAAAAAAAACAAGAGAGAGAGTAGAAGATTTATATATATTAGAGATTAAAATTCTGTTTGTGTTTATTTTTTTTCTCCAGTTAATTAATTATCTTGTTGCGCTCATACCTCCAAAAATAGGCTTGGCGACCTCGAAGGTGTAACGAGCCTTGAAACCGCTGTAAACGAGCTTGGAGTCCGAGTGCAGAATCACTTTCAATCCGTCGGCACCGAGATTCGATTCGATCGGTCCCGGTGCGGTACCGCCGCAGTACCTTCCGACCAATTTCTCCGTCTTGTCCTCGTAAAAATTGTAAATCTCCAACCAGTCCTCCTGGCAGTTCTCAAATCTGTCAGAAGACACCGGACCACACTGTCGATTCATTCGACACACACACGTAACGTAATTTAAAATACTTCATTCCCTTACCCGTAATGCCCGTCCGAGACATTGAGATTTGTTGTGCGTATCTTGAAGTGATCGAAGATCAAAATAACTTGCTCGTTCTTGCTCGTGTCGAATATGTACGTGCAATTCATGTCGCTCGGATAATTGCTGGGATAACGCGGCGAATTGAATTCGCCGCGTTTGCGAGGAGTGCTGTTGTAAAAGAAGGTGCAGCTGCCGTCGGGCGCCGCGGTGCCAGGTATTTTATATTCCGTTTCGAACGTGTATCTGTCAAAAATAAACGCGTTGAACGAACCGAACCCCTGTTGTGTTTTTTTTTTTTTTTAACAAACGTTAAATCCCCTCGCTACCGTTTCGCACTCACTTGGCTTTGAAACCATCAGCTGGCAGTTCTCCGCTACTGAACACCATCACAAGCCTCGGCCCGTCGCTGACCACGTGACTCGGCGTCATCTTGTTACCGCACATCTCGAAATCGAATTTGTCATAGGAATCCGTAGCTTCTTGACCTTTCAAATACAGTTTCAGATAACCGTCTGTGCAAGACGTCCTGGAAAAGTACGCCAAGGTCCGTGAAGTGCAAAAATTACACTTGTTATATTAATATAAAATTACACTTGTTATATTAATATAAAATGAACGTTCCAGAGCGACCAGACGCGTGCCAGACAGTTTATCAAGGAAGTAATAAATATTGTTTAATTACTAGTTTCTTTTTTTTTTTTTTTTTATGTACAAATATATTCGTATATTTCTTCAAGCGTCCGGTCAGCGTCCGGTCGTCGTAATCATTCGATACGGGGGGGCAATCGAAGTTTTCCAACAGACACTTGACACTCACTCGTTGTTCGGTATTTTTATCGAGAATATCTCGAACTCCAGTCGCACGCGTTCCAAATGTTGCGCGTCCTGCATCCCGTAGATAAAATAACGGCAAACAACCTTCGGCATGTAGGGATATGGAAAATTTGGACTAACTACGTATCCCGAGGTTTCCTTCTTGCTGAGAATCTTCTGATCGCACTCGGACCCGCGTATGTGCTCGCCCCCGTAATTCTTTATAAAATCTAAAAAAAAGCGGGAGGGGAATCAACGAGGTGTCTCCTGCGAGCGAAATTTCGCCGAATGAAAATCAACGAAGTCTTACCCAGACTGACGAAACTTTCCGCGAACTCGAAGATACCCTTAAATCCTCGATTCTGCGTGTTCGCCGTGCGTCTCAGCGTGACGAACAACACGAACAGACTGTTTTCCGACGAGTACAGAACTAAATTTCGTTGCTGACCACAATACGTGCCTATCACGGCGGACGTGTTGTCAAAACCGTCGTACACCTTCACGTAATCCAACGGACAGCTGTGGAATAATTTCAAATAATATATATATATATATATTTTTTTGCCAGTCGTGAAAACGAAATCTCTGCGCGCGGGAGTTTGCGAGATATCTATGATGAAATTTTGTTTACGTACTGCGGTCCTCCAAAGTACAGATCGAAATCGCGAAATTCCAAGCGCACGCGTTGCCCGGGCTTTCCTATGAACTGATAACTGCATACGAGTTCTTTCGGATAGGTGCCGGGATAAGTGGGAGATAGTATGTTGCCGCTGCGATTGTGTTTTCCCTCGATCGTGAAGGAACACGGTGTGTTCGGTACCGGCGTGCCAACCTCGTACTCGGCTGCGAAACAATATTTTTTTTTTTTTTTTTTTTTATCTACACACACGTCTCCGTTGCAAATTTATTTCTATTTAAAAAAAAAAAATGTTTCAATATCAATCAAGCGCCGGAAAACGACTATGTAAGATAAGATAAACTTACAGGCGTTGAAAAATCTATAAAAACCACCGAAAACCCCCGGGTATGTGACATTCTTGTTGGTGTAGAAACTGAGAGCAATTCCCTGATACAGAGAGACTCGCTTGCGAGGTGGAATCGGACCGCAGAAACGCCCACCGAACGGAGTTTCTACAAGCTTGGTCGTGTTCTCCGATCGAATCTCCGAATATATGTCCATGTATTCGTGAATACAGCTAAAAAAATGAGGATTACAACATCGCGCGTGAATTTTATCGTTATTATTTTTCTCTCGGCAGCAATATATGGATATTCTCGTCGCATTGTTCTGATATACTCACGCAGGTATTTCTCCAACAGCGGATCCACTGCGAGTCGAAGAGAAGATGGGTAACGCGTGCAAATATAATACACACACACACACACTTAGACACCACTCTAAAGAAGCTGTCAATGTCTTATATTAGATTTTTTTTTGATCTAACAAACACAACAGATCGAGTGTATCGAGCGCGTTTTCAAGTTTTCTCCAAAACCGTAAACAACCGTCGATGTGTAGTGCGTGACGCTGATCGAATCTCTGAGAGAGAGGAATCCCCGCGACACGCGCGGTGTATCGCGGTCCAACAATGGTACAAATGATTGTGAATTGTGTGTTTCAAACTTACTCAGGCGGTTTCCCCCGAAGACCGAATACGGTAAAAGTCAATTCGACACGCTGGTGCGGTCCTGCGAGAAACGTGTAGACGCATTGCCGCGGTTCCTTTTCGGGATTGACGAACGACGGTGCGTGAAAGGTTCCATTTGTTGGACCGTCGGGAGTGCTTATGAACCTTTGGTCGCACTCTGCGAACAAATCAAAAATAATCGCAGCGCATGAGGTCTAGCGCGCCATATGTAATATGTGTGCGTGCGTGTATGTGTGTGTCACAATCCCGGGAAAAAGTTCTTCACGTATGGAACAAAGTTTATATCTAATTATGTGTGTGATTTGTACAATAAAATTATTTACGAAAAACGTGTTTATGCTTCGTGTCATATTTTGTCATCACTTGTCATCATGTGCGTTATTTTTTTAAAGTAGTATTCCAATTAAAGTATAATTTTATTTTACAAATTTAAGAAGAAGAAACTCTCAACAGTCTCCGCACGTATACGATGACGTATAATTGTGCTGATATAAGTTTTATCAAACAAATGATTAAATATATAAATTTGTCCGCGTGAACGAAGAACGCGACTTTTGTTCCTGAGAAGTCTCGCACGAGATGTAAAAACGCGGATTGTTGTTTAATAGAAACTGGCAGACGTACTTGGTGCTCTGGCAGTGGTGAGATCTCCCGGTGGTGGTGGCAGTGATGGATCGTAGTCTTGTTGTGGTAGAAGCGCGTCAATTACCTCGCGGCCTGAATCGAGGAACGGATTTGGGGGGTTGGACGATGATTCAAAGTCACCCCGCGGATAAACAAGTCCACCGCCACCGGGAAGTACACCACACCCGTTATTATATTAAGTCGTAACCGTAACCTGCGTTAAAAAAAAAAAAAAAAAAAACTGCCAACTTACTGATGTTCTTTCACTGACCTGTGGAGCTCTGCGGATAGAACAGCAAGAGCAACGCGAACACCGGCGTGACAAAGCTATTCCCAGAGGCGTGCCAGAGTGCTGAAGCCATACTGTGTCCTGAGAATAAACGCTCTCAATGTTATCTCCATTCGAATTAATCATGGATTATATCTCTTAACCCTTATTCTGAATCTCTGGGGTTTTTTTTTTTTTTTTTTGATCGAGTACCTTTCGATATTCTCTTCAAGTATCATTAAAAACAAATTGTCCAACTCTTTTTTAATTAAATGGACAACAAGGACGTGAGGGAAGTGTCCCCCACTGATCAGATATTTATTTAAAAAATAATGATAATCAAGTTTTATATGTTTAAAATTGGAAAACTATAGTATGTAAAATAATTTTAAAAATTATTTTAAACATTGACAATTTGTTATGTTTCATATTTACACGTCTAGTAATTATTGTTTTAATACACGTTTCTCATCATTTATCTCATTAGACACTTGAAAGAAGATGCCGAAACGTTTTTTTGCAAACGAAGAAGAACAATTTTTGGAGATTTTCAAAATTTTTTCTCAAATCGAAGAAAAACGCGTCAGACACACACGGTTTCGAGTGCCGAAAATAGATTAGCGTTCAGGATTAGGGTTAAATAAATATAACCGTCGTAATTCTTAAACAAACAACCGGCAACGTACACGCGAACGCACGATATACATATGTACGCAAGTGGCATATTGTCAACTGCTTTTACCATATCGTCAGTGTCTATGCCAGGTACAGGAAAAGCGAAGAAAACTGACCCGGAAAACCATCTGCAACGTAAGACAATGCATTTTATTTTTCGATGGAATTACATACCATGTGAAAAAAAAAAAGAAAAAAAAAACATACAAGTAAACAGAATTTTTATTCGCCTTTTTACGTGTCTCTTTAAATAACACTAACAATTTATATAACTTTTGTTGTTAATTGAGCGCCAAAAGAGTTGCTGTTTTTTTTTTTTTTTTAATAGCAATCGATAAAATTGTCGGTTTACCGAGAAGAAAAATTATATATATATTTATTACAACTTGTACGCGCGCGCGCGAGAAGAGACGCTTGCGGGGACGGAACAACAATTCAATCGACTGCTATCTTGTTGTTGTTGTTGCATAACGGCATGTTGTCATTCAAAATCCATCCGTGCGTGCTTTATCGATCGTGAAAAAACTTTGTCACGGATGAATAGGCGGTGTAAGTAAGTACTTGACGTAAATACCCGCGCGCTTTGTTTGAACAAACTTGCCGTTATAATAAACAAACAAAACACCGGCTCGCACGGATGAGATAAATTTCACGTAGTGAGACTTAACGCGTTGTGATGTAATAAAAAACAAAAAAACAAAAAAACAAAAAAAAAATCTTATAACGTAAATTAATCAGTCTAACGACTCTGATTGAACGACTTTGATGTAATATTCTTTACGAGACAATAATCGATAGTGTTTCACACAGACGTGAGTGCACATTTTTGTACTGACTCGAATAAAATTAAATTATTAACGAAAAAAACATACCGTCCGGAAATCCTCTGATAAAAAAAAACTAGACCAGCTTTTGGAAATACGTGAGTTGAACTTCAAACACTCGGAAGAAGACGCCAGGAAAAAACAATTTTACAAGTTATTTTTAAATTAAAATATATATATAACGATTACAAGATGTAATCACAAAGTTCATCTGTTTCAGAGTGATAGGAGGCGAGAAAATGCTGTGTGTGTGCGTGTATTCGCAAAATGAGAAGCTTCCGAATTAGAGAACGTATCCTATATCTCGACTTATCGCGGACGACGCGCGATAATTGATCCGATCTGTTCGCGCTTCCGAAGTAGTTTCGACCAATCTGTGGCGCGGCAGCGAAAACAGTAGATCGAGCAGATGATGCGTCCGACGATGTGCCTATAATCCGAGCGAACCCTCTCTGCGGACTCCGCAGTGTAATCAATGGACGTGTCTCTCCGTCGTTTATGTAACGCATCAACATAATAATCTAATTAACCTTATTTTTCACTCTCTTTCTCTTACAAAAAAAAAAAAAAAACGATAAAAAATTTTTACATCGTTTCGCGTCGTTCGAATAATTTTTTTTTTTTTTTACCGCGCGTTAGGTCGAATCCTCCGCTTCCGAATTAAATTTTTTTCGATTGTTCCCTTTGCGTTTCTCCGTTTTTCTTTTTCTTCTCGTCGTTGATTCCGAAATGATAATTTATTTCGGATATCAGATTCGCGCGAGTTGGTTTTCACAATTTCGACGATTTTCGAATTTGAAACGACGACGGTTTTTTAATTGATTTTTTTTTTTTGAACAGACGGATTTTCCGTGGAAAATTGCTTCCTCTTTGTGTGCGTCCGTCTTCTCTCTCTCTCTCTCTCTCTCTCTCGATAAAAACCGGGAACGACGACCGGGAGACCGTCGTGGCATACGTAGAACGACACAGACGTTAGAAAGTAGAACAGGGTATTATAGGAATCAGAACCGCGCCCATGCGCTCGGAAAAGGATAGCAAGATGGTCAATAGCGGCGCCTCCGATGTTAAATGCCCGGCTTTTCTTTGGCTTTGATCTATGTTCGCGTTCGAGAAATCACATCGTCGAGAAATATTTTTCCCAACGCGCGTGTGTGTGTATGTGTGTGTGTGCGCGCGCGCGCGTGAAAAAAACATTTATCAATGCCCGCCCGATATCCAAATTATGCAACGATTTTGCTCGACGTCGTTTGAAAGCTTAAAAGCTTGCCGTTAAAAGCACACGTTGTTGTGTAACGTCGAGACGCGTTATTTTCCAAATAGTTAGCGATTTTTTTCTTTCAATTTCTTCGCGGATCAAATCTCTTCCATTGTTCGACGTTTTTCTCGATCTCGCAAATTTTCCGTTGATCGAGTTGGCCGCGTTTTTTTAGATCCGCACGTGAGAGTGCAGTTTGGAATTTATATTGATATTTAGTTTCGGAAATTAATAAATCAATCGATTGAAAACGGACGTGTGGACATTCTCTCCTCTCTCTCTCTATCTCTCTCAATAAAGGTATATTTTACTTCGACGATTAATGTGAACAAATATTGAGAAAACAAGACTCGAGAATGCTGAGGAACACGTCGAGCAAACTTTGTTGTTTACAGTGTCGTCAATATTTTCACATGGCAACAGTCGATATGTGACACGACAAATACTGAAACGGAAAATGGAAATAAATTGTTTGAGAAATGTGAAATAGAAATTTATTCTATCTCCTTCTCCTGTGCGGAAAACGATCCGCAAATCGGAAAACTCCGTGCGGAACAATGTCGGAATTACTGTGAGAATAAATTCTTTGCTGTGGTTTTTTTTTTTTTTTGAAATTTTAATCTCAGAAAAGAAACAAAAAGGGAGAGAAAAGACAGACGAAAAAAAAATCGAAAAAAAACAAAAAAAAAACTAACAAGAAAGAATAAAACCCGTGAAAGTATAATTTATAATTAAAGATCGGCCAGTCTCCCCCGGCGGCCATGCTGTTATCAATATTAACTTTTGACGGAAAGACTAAAAGTACGAAGCCACACACGACGACGCAGAATCTCTCTCTCTCTCTCTCTTTCTCTCTCACACACACATATGTTGTTTCTCTTTGCTTCTGACGTCACAAAACAATATGGCCGCCGAGGAATTGCCGACCTTTAAAGTATAAAATACAAATAGCGTGAATTTGAAAAAACTCCCTTTGACGCGTTCAAACTTGCGCATCGCAGTCTCGACGCGCGATTAAACGTCTAATTAAAAAACTTGCTCCATCAGTTTATTCGCCGTTGCGAAATATTTCAAAGCACGAAGTACTAACGAATTAGTTAACGCATCGTGCGCGTTAACCGTTGTAAACACAATCACGAGTTTTTTTTGTTTTTTTCTTTTTTTGTTTTGTTTATTCGCTCGCAATAAATCAAATTAAAAATATCGTTTCGATTATTAATCAAATTTGCGATTCGTTAACACTTTTCCAGCGTTATCTCGCGAGTCCAGCGATATCGCATCTACCCCTCGAACTCTTCGGGGTGTCGTTTCCTCTTTTTCTCTCTCTCTCTTCGTCTTCCGCAGATTTTAATATTAAATTTATGAGAAAAATATTCATTTCGCGCAATCGAAATCCGTCGCACTTGCGGGCGCGACACGCGGCACACAACAATCGGAAGGAAACAAAAAATCTTTGACAAAGCAAAAAAAAAAAAACAATTTATATTTTGCCGCGTCCGAAACGATCTACTCTCGGACGTGTTCCGCCGTGTTTCTCTGATAAATTTCACACACACACACACACACACACGTCGCAAGGAAGCGATGACCGCGAGGAGAACGGGAGCAAAACTCGCGCTCGATGTGAAAACAAAAAAAAAGTATTCTCCTCGCGTTCCGAAATTCGCGCATAAATGTTTTTTCCTTTCGGAGAAAGAGAGAGAAAATTCGAACACGTCAAAATTGTGCGCGAATTTATTCAAAAAAAGTGGAATCTTCTCACTCATACACAGACACAACAGGCACGCTCTCTCTCTCTCTTTCTCTCTCTCTCTCTCGGAGTCGACGCGTCCATCACGCGAGCACGAACAGTAGTTTATTCTCGCACCTTTTCGAGATGATTCTCTCTCTGAGAGAGAGAAAATCGAAAGTCGCTTCTTCCTTTCTCGGGAAAACTCACCCCGTTGAAGTCGGGAGCAGTCGTAAGCGCTGGATGGTGTTTTTTTCCTCTCAAATCCTCTTCGCCGTGTGTGACCCGTGTTTTTCGCACCCTCGCACACGCGAGTCGCGAACGCCTGCGATCGCGACCCTCCCGACACGCCTACTGGTCGTCGTCACGAGAACGCGACGAGCTATGGAGCACGCGCGGCACGTAGAAACGCGGCACGGCGACTATCGCGCGATAGCGAACGCGACCCTGCATATCGAATGAGAGAGAGAGAGGGAGGTTCGCTCGGTGGCGCGACTCTGCCACCCTTTCCTCCTCCAACCCCCGACGACGTGTCTCGGGCTGTGATCATTCCTGAAAGAGAGCGGGAGGGAGAACAAAAAAAAAGCGGGCCTCTTGCGCGTGCCCTCTTCTCCCTCTCGCGCGCGTTATATTGTCAGACTTTTCTGCCTCTTTTCCTCCCTTCGCACTCCACACTTCGGGGGGTTGATAGAGAGATCGCCGAGAGCTGCGTTCCATTTGGCTGCTTCTCGCAATACGTAGTCGGGGGAGAGCCACCAAGTGGCTCTCCCCCGACGCGACCGGACGTTTGTTAAAAGAAATGATTGTGAGAGAAAGTATATTTGCACATAGCCAGAGATATAATTGGAGGGAAATCCCTCGGCAAATATTAGACTGGCGCAAAAAAAAATTATTTCGAGCGGTTTTTGTTGAACATAAAAATTTTTTCGCACCAACCTGATAAAATTTCGCACCACCGACCCCGAAGTTACAAATTAACAAATTGAGACGGGGGGCGGAGAGGGGGGGGAGGGAAGGGAATTTTCATTTTCGCTAACCGACGAAGGGGCGGGACGGGGAGGGGAAAAAGTATTTATTTGTGCGAAATAAAAAAGAGCGCGGAGCGCAAATTTTAAGAAAGGTAATTCACATACAACTGTTTATTGAGACATGTAGAATACATCTGGTCATACACAAAAATCTTTGACACTTTAAATCAAGCTCCTAGCCCGAAAAAAGGAACCATGTTATAACATTCGTTTTTTTTCTTTTTTCTTTTTTTTTTATTTTTCAAATTCATCATCATCATAACCATATTACGTCTAACTACGTTTCACACTAAAATTAGGGACAACTTGGAGAAATAAAAATTGCGGGAATTAAAAAAAAAAAGCGAAAGCAATTGGCAGAAGAGGTGATAATAATAAAAGAATTATATCCGAGAAAAACGCAAATTATTATAAAGGTGTCGGTACAAATGTCATCACATATGACGCGGATTAGATTTGACGATGAAAATTTTGCACGTCTGTTTTTTTTTTTTTTTTTTTTNTTTTTTTTTTTTTTTTTTTTCCATTTTTTCGTGTTTTTTACATTTAAATTGTGTGGAGCTGACACGTAGCGCAAAAAAAAAGTATATAACATGTACATCGTTTTTTCGTTTTCTTTTCCTTTTCGGGGATTTGGGGGCGTGTTGTGTATTTTCTTATTAAATTCTTTATTAATTATATATATCGTTTACGATTTCCTTCTTTCTCGTTAATTAGTGCTAAATAACATCACGTCACAAAAATGCATTATATTCGCAGGAATATATAAATATAAGTACGCGTCCACGTACGTATGCGCGTATGTATATATGTGTGTGTGTGTGGGTGTGTTTGTGTAATGTACGCGCCTGCGTACGTGTACGTGTAATTTAAAAAAAAAAAAAAAAAAAAAACACGTGGTTCGCGGGCCGCTTTGAACTTTTATTATAAACATTCACAACGTTTCTCTCGGCCCAAGGATCACACAACATCCGCCTTTAACACGTGAAGGATGGCCAACCGCGAGGAGATGACGACGGAGCCCCGAATAATGATGAAACTTTTTTCCGACAAAAAAAAAAAAAAAAACAAGAGAAAACGGTGTGTGCCGCGAATTATCATTACATATAATACATGCTATTGTTTTTGTTAATATTATATTATCATAAGATCGGGGCGTTGGCCAGACCAAAAAAAAGAAAAAAAAAAAAACAGGGCGCGCGGCTATGGCATCGCCAGCCACAGTGTGTGTGTGGTGCATTACCCTAAAATGCGACCGATAACTCTCCTCCCTCGAAGGCGCCCCAGCTGCCAACACCACCGCTTCGTCGGGAAATGCGAAAGGAGATTCGGGGAAAAAAGGGAAGCGGGACAACGTCGCACGTGCGCGAGAGAAATATGCGGGGGAATATACAGGAAACGAGAATAGACAAGGGGTGGGTGTGTAGATAGGCTGAGAAGAGGAAGGATGCGATAAGTGATTCGTCTTTTGGAGCGCCTTTTTTTTTTAACCGGAGCAAGAGCGGTCGTATTATCGATAAACGCTAGTACCTAGATCAGTCTAAGAATCTCGTCACCGTGAACTGTCTCCGCTTTAGCCAAGTTATGCTTCCTTGCCCCCGCAAGCCGAATTCTCTCTCTTTCTCTTTCGTTTTTTTTTTTTTTTAATCTTTATCTTTGCATCTATGTAACTTACGTGTGTGTGTATACAATGTGTAATAATATATTAAAACATAATTCTCCTGCGTTTTCCTTAATTTTTTTTTTTTTTTTTTTTTCTCGTCTTTATTCTCTTTCCTCCCTATCTCGTGCTATCATCATTCTCTCTTTTTTTCCCTTTTCTTTTAATTATTATTATTATAATTATACACAGTTCTTCATTTCGTGTTTCTTTTTTTGCACAGAGAAAAAAACAATGTTTTTCTTCATTTTCTTTTTTTAAACTGGAATATTATCATGTGTCACAAAAACCCACTCAATTATGATTAGCAATATATCATTCTTATCGTATTGTTAATATTAATAGTATATCCTTGATATTATGCTTTTATAAATAGGATGTGTAGGTAAATAGAGTAGGTATATATAAGTAGATATAAAATATGGTAAAGCGAATAATCGGTTAAAGAGGTCGAAAGGAGGGAATGAGAGAAACGAAAAGCAGATTGTGGACGAGCGCGATGGGAGATTGATTTTGCGCGACAAATTTTTTTTACACGCGCAATTTTCGTCTCACACATCTGATCTCTCCTTTCCTCTCTCCTTCCTTTCATCATCGTTTTTCTTTTCTTTCCGAAACAATGATCGCAATTACTTCTGGGAACAGACTGTATACATAATATAACAGAAGATTTTTCTCTCGTCCAATCGTTACTATACTAGATGCAGTTATAAATTTAATATCGCTACTAGTAAAAACAGTATTGATGACGAAGAAGAATTAGACTTAAGTAAAACATGAATAAAAATTAACAAAATGCTCATAAATATACGAAGTTGGTCAAACAATCGATCGTCATCCAGACACTTTGTCTGTGCTGCGTATCTATCGTATTTCGTATTTCTTGTTTCCTTTTTTTTGTTTTTCTCATCGTGACGTTTTGTTGTGTGCGCGTTGTGTACGTGCGTGTGTGAGTGTAAGTGTGTGTGTATTCATGTTTTGTATTGTGTTTTAGTGTGGTTTTGAATGTACTTCGAGAGAGAGTCTGTAAAATCATACATCATAGTTCCACATTACAATGCGATTGTATATATATGCAATCTTCTTTTTTTTTTTTTTTTATACTTCCGGTTTGCCGGCCTATGGTAATAATAAATCGTTTTTCGGCGTGGAGAACCACGCTCGATAATCGTCACATATACAATATTATCCGTCAATCGATCCTACTATTGTATCAAATCCGATTCAGGGCTACAATTGTTATTACAATGTGGTGTGTCGTCTCGTTTGGTATATGTTACAATAAACAGGAGTCTGATATGTAACTATTCCGTTATTATTACAATATCCTTTTTTACGTTTTTTTTCCTTTTTTGTTTTTTTATATCTTTATGTTGTATTTGTCTTCATATTTCGGGGGGTGCGTGTAAAATACAAATAATTTGTGTATTATGTTTTCTTATTTTTTTTTTTTCTTCCCTTTTTCAAATAATCATCCAGAACAGGGGGTGTCTGGGCTCCAGGGACAGGGACCAACTACAGCCCGCACTTACAACTCTTACTAATTAACTAACAGGCTAACAATAACAACAAGTCAACACTCAAAATGTGTGCTGTATGTGTTCATGCATTTGTAAACATTACATTTTACATCCTACTTCAATCCGTGACTATCATTATCAAATTCATAGTCAGTCATTTTTAAAAACCTCTCTCTTTTCTTATTAATTTTTTTTTTTTTTTTTTTAAAGAGAAACAAATTTCATTTTTACATAAAATTTAGAAAAAACAATACAATTACTTTTTTTAATCCTTTACTCCCTTTTCAAAAAGGAATAGATTCGTTTTTCTCTCTTTTGATATTTAGCTTTCAACGATCAATCTTTTTAATTCTTAATTATATAAAAAAATAGAAACACAACAAATAAATATATTACGATTTGAATCTGAGTTTGTTTTGCGCTACTTAGATTATATACTGTCATTGAAAAATTTACTGTACAAGTGGGTTTTTTTTTCCTCGATCGTGAGCAATACTCTCTTTTTCCCTTATTTTTTTTTTTTTTAAATCTTTTTTTTCATTTTCTTATTCAATAAGAACCCTTGCGTGACCGTAATCAAAAACCTAATCTGGGTGATGTACCCGCAGAGCCGTTGGCTTGCAACGTTTTACACTTGCTACTTTCGCAAAACTTTGTCTGACTCTTAATAATAATAGTTTCACTGACTGTACACGTTTATAGACCAACAATAGAAGGTCTTGCGGCGCGCTTGGCGCGCTCTACGCACACATACACACACAGACACATTCCTCTTAAAGCAACCTCTTTCTCGTTTTTTTTTCTTCCGCCTCTTACAAACACGTGTCTCGTCTCAGACGTTCATCCCTCACACATGCTCTCGCTAAATATCGCATTCTCGCCCCGCGCCGTCTGCTTGTCTAACGCACCTGGTACATTTCTCGCTCTCTTCCCTACTAAGTTTTTAAACCTCGTTTTCGTCTCTTCTCCTCGTCTCCACACACAGATTATATCGTTCTTAAAAACTCTCTTCGGTTCTTTTTCTCTTTTCTGCCACGCTACTTATTTACTTCACCCCACAGCCTACCTTCTGACACACACGCTTCGTTTTCACATAGATTTAAAAAATCTAGTTAATCGCGTAATAAACCGCAAGCTTCCATGAGTTTTCTTAACTAATACAAGCCATCACAATCCCTATGTCAACATCGCTGATCTTCATCACTTGGCAGTAAACAATGTGACAATGCAGTAGTGGTACTTAGATTAATATTATATCTTAATAATAATAGTAATAATAATATAGTACGGGGTGGGTGGGTGGTCACACTCCAATATAATAATTAGTCTCAGTGGCACATCACTGTACATAATCACAACAACAGCGAGCGATGGTGGTGACGCAGAGCACAGTTGTTGCATATTATATATTAATATGAAAGAACATTTACAATTACGTCGGATAGAATAAAAGCGATAATAATACAAATTGGTGTGATCTTTCTTTCATCCTTCGTTCTAGCTATTCCCTTTTCTCTGTGTGTTTTCCTCTCTCCTTCTCCCCATTCTCCTCTCTTTCCTTTTTCCCCCTTCAGATTTTTTCCTTCCCTTTTATTATAATTTTACGATGTTGTTGTTGTTGTTGTTGTTGTTTTTTTTTGTTTTTATTTTTTTTTTACCTTTTCTCTCGCTTTATCTATCAATCATGCATTTTGTTCGTGCGTGCGTATTTGTTTTTCGTCACTCACAGGCTTGCAGAAGTTAGCTCCACGACTGGTAGGAGTCTTGATACCATTCGTGATCATCGCCAGAAACACCAAGCGCGCCGGCTCTGCCTCCGAAACCTATGTCACCGCCACCACCACCACTGCCACCATTCACACTCGCCAATCCGTATGCGTTGCCCAGTGGTTGTTGGGCGAGGGGCTGGTTTCCCCAATTGCTCTGGAAGCGACGTTTAGATTCCCCCTGGTTCTGGTGACCCCCGTCAAATTTTCGTTTACCTGCTGTAAAATACATCACACGGTGAGATAATAACCGACTGGCGCGCACAAATCGGGCTAAACAAACTAAAAACAAAGAAAAAAAAAAAAAATTCAAACGGCTCTCTTACACCATTGTGCGTCAAGTTCATTCGCGAAGGTAATTGAGCGACTAAGTAATCTCGAGGATTTTTTTTTTTTTGTCAGTATTATATACACATGAATGTGTTCAAAGAGAAGGTATGTGTGTGTGAATTTGATATGCGCGTGAACTTTTTTTTCAGTGAAATGCGCGGTGAAGAGAAACAAGCTCAAAACGTGCGAGAGAGATCGCGACGGGAAAAATTAATCGGGAAAACGTACAGTCCGGTCTCTCGACCGACTGTACATAAAAAAAGGAATTCGAACGAAATTGTTATTGTGACGCGATAAAAGTACAAGAAAAAAAAAAATGAGACTAACCTACTGCTCTGTTACAATCAGGTGGATGGGATTCGGGTGTCTTGGTAGGGAGGTGAGTCGGATTGTTTACTGCAAGGTGAAAAGAGGTGCGTGAAAATTTAGAAACAGAGAAACGTGCGCAATCATTTGGCAAAAAAAAATAACTAGTTTTAAATAATAGAAACAGTTTTCGAAACCTCTGGGCGGATTGAAAAATCTGTCATTAGCAGATCTGTAAAAAAAGAGAACGAGAATGTAATTAAATGTTTCGTTAACATGTGTCGCGAAATAACGACTCTGTAAAGAAAATACACATGTGTGCATATAAATATTTTTTTTTTTTTACAGAGCGATATTTTTTAGCCGAGTGTTATCGTTTTTTACTTGTGCGCTACAACAAATTTGTGTGTCCTCAGAGTGGATATACATTTGTATAAATGTGTTTCTCTCAACAATGCAGTTTCTTGACGGTATGTATAAAATGCGATTCTCCATTTAGCGGAGAAACATCGGAGGGCGGAAAAGGGAAAGAGGCTCATTTGGGAAATAAATGAATTTCGGCGCTTATATATTAGCGCTTGTTCGTTGGACGTGTCGTTGTTGCGTTTTACTGAATGTGTGTGTGAGACAGAGCCAGAGCAGTTTACTAGAAAATGAAAGCCAATATCAGACTATAAGAGCTTTCTAGCGAAGAGAGCTGCTGTATCTAGAGTACAGACGAGAGAACGCGAATGGAGCACTAAACGCGATACGTGACACCTCGTGTAAAACTGCAACAGCTAGCGCCGCACAGAGATACACCTATGGGTCGCTATGAACTCTACGCTCGCCGGAAAATAGAAGGCAGTTTTGAAAAGGATCTTGCATTAGTTTTGAAATAATTAAAGTTACCAATTCTTTTCTTTTCTTTTCCAAGGAACGTGCCTCGCCTACGTGGACATTTCTTTTGACAATATTTTGCAGTAGATTTTGTTTATCCACTTGTTTTTCTTTTTTTACTCTGGATTTGTGTATTTAAAAGCAACTTGATAAATAAATTCATTCCAGTTTTTTTTCTTACAAAAAACATTGACAGTTACAATTCTTTGCGTCCGAGATAATAAGAAGAAAACAATAAATACAAAATAAAGTTAATATAGAAAGTAGTTGAACTTTTGGTTGGCGCGACAATGGTTGGAAATACATGATGCCGACGCGACGTTTTTTTTTTTTTTTTCGATACAACAAAGTGTGTCACGTAATGGAAATGTGATGAGAATGTTGTACGAGGAGATATTGTGTGTGCCGTGCGATTACGTATTTTTGTAAGAGTTTGGATGTGTAGAAGTGTAAAAGATGATTCATTGTGGAGATACAGACCATCCTCACCTGGTAAACTTCCCTTGGCGCGGACCCCCCCACGAGCGGCCAGTCGCTGGACCCCACGGGCCCCTGAAGCTGCGGGGTTGCGTCCCCCCCTGACTGGCCCACGGGCTTGCGGGCCACCGATTCGGCCACGTGGCACTACTCCACGGCCACGACCAGCCTGACCAAATAACACACACCCAAGTTGTTACCCCTTCTGATTATAAATATTATTTGCACATATATCTGCGCAACATGTCTAACTTTCTCTTAATATAAATCTTTACATCTTCCGTCCTAAATACAATTTAATTATATATGCACAGTATATATAAACATATCTTATAGTCGTGACCCTTAGATGTAGTAGTAGTAGTAGTAGTAGTAGTGGTAGTAATAGCAGTAGCAGTAACAGTGGTAGTGGTGACAATAGCAGTAACAATAAAAGTAGTAATGGCAGTAATGAGATAAGGCACAGTGGACATTAAAGAAAACATGTAGCTGTGTGTAATCAGCTTGTTTTCTGTATGTATATGTGTGTAATACACGTATTTGTGGGACGTACAGTTACGTACATGAGACTCTGGTACGCACACATACGTCACGGATACGGTGCAGGAAGAGAGAGAGACACAGGATAAAACGAGATAACAGGATAAGAAAGGGAGGGAGAAAGAGAGCAAGATAGAGAAAAAAGGGAAAGACAGAAGAACAAAGAAATGGAAGTGCGGCAGAAGAGAGGTAGATCACTTTTCTTTACTAACCACGTTTTTTTACATACAGCAGTAGGAGTTAGCAGAGTTATCCAATGTAGTAAAGCGAAAAGCGAACTGATACTTGGTTGGCGGAACTTTTAAGCGACACAAGCTATTGCACTGGCAGCTAAAACAAAATTTAACCAAAAGGCATATTATATAAATAAGCGGCGCAGCATTGGTTAAGCGGTGGTTAAAAGTGTTGCTGTAGGCTTGCTAAGCGGCGGTTTGTTTTTTTTCTTTATGTACATATGTATAGGGTGTGAAGAAGGTTCAGCGGCCAGGATCAAAAAAGCGAGATTTGTGAGGCGTGCGTAGTGATTACTATTTTAAAAATAGGGAACACAATCCTCTATTATGTCATCTACCTCCGTGTGTGCTCTCTTATACCTACGCACACAACTCTGCATAAAAAATAAAAATGTTACAAATATGTAATTAATCAACACATGTATGTACATGACGAGAATAATATTTGCGAATGTACAGATGTGATCTTTGTTGCTTAGTTCCAACATTGCTGTCTTATAACTTGCGACAAACTTTTCCTCCTATTTAGTAAAAAAAATCGGCGCATTTGAATTAAGTGTCATTTTCTCATCGTGGAGTTGTTTGATAGTGCAAACCGTAACACACACACGTGTGAAACGGTTGTCTATCCACGAACGAGATATAACGGGCGCGCATAAAGGTGTATTCTTTTTCCTGTAAGAAACTGTATTAAAACATATAATTGTTGCACGATGAGACTGTTGTTGTTCAAACGTAGCTCTAGCGTTTAGTAAAAAAAATAAAAAAGTGGTAATGTGTATATGTGGTAAAATGTTTTGAGAACTGAAAAATATATTCAAATCATTGATTGCTAACATTTTCTCGACTCAAATCTGATCTCGTCTGATTTAAAACGAAAGTGTCTGTGTGATCAAAAACTTTGACAATGCAACGCTGTATTATTGTATGCTGATTTTACTTTAACGAAAAATATTCAAATAAAATATTGGCGCATGTAAAATGCGAGATTGTCAACTATCTAATTAAATCGTATGTGACTGCAACGAAAATAAAACTAGAAAAGATTAAACTATTCGCCAAGACTGCCATTTAGAAGAAACTTCTTTGATAAATTGAACATGGCATCGTGAAGTTGAACAAGATCGAACAATGTCTCTCGAGAATAAATAATAATAAAAAAGCAAAATAAAATGTTAGAATGAGACACACGACAATTGGGAAGGCATTTCGCACAGAAGACGTGTCTTCATCTTCGTTTCTTCTCTAAGACAACAAACAACACCACGGCGTGTCATACATATTGTATCACGAACACACAGCACCCAGAGTTAAAAAAAATAACATGAAAAAAGAAACAAAAAATCAAAACAAAAATGTGTACACATTGTTTCTGTTGTAAATAATCGGACACTGCCAAGAGAAAAAGTTGATCGCAATGTCAAAAATTTTCATAAAAATTACAGAGACGTTAAGAAATTTTCGCGCAGGGTGCCTATACGCTCCCTTGTGACATATTTTGGATAACCCTGCAACTTGATATTGAATAAAAAAAAAAAAGATACGGTATCATATCCGAGCCACGAGACGCAACGTCGCTCTATAGAGAAAAAAGGGTAAATTACTTGTATATATATATACATATTATATGTGTGTGTGTGTGTTTGTGTGAAGATGGAGTAACACATTAAATAAATATGATGACCACCATGTGTATAAATCCTGCACACTGCTCTTCGGCATATGTCCGGAAATCTCCTGAAGCTGCGCTAGAGTGGTGTATAATAGTGTTGTGTGGTATAAAGTGGTAGCGGTAGTAGTAGCGGTAGTAGTAGTAGTAGTAGTAGTAGTGGTAGTAATAGTAGTGGTGGTAATAATAGTAGTAGAGTGGTAGTAATAGCATGGAGTATACAGTGTTAGGGGATCTCCTGCAACACTATAAGAATGTGCGATCTTCTTTCTTGAAGGGAATCTCTCTTTTTTTGTTCGGAGACGTAATTATCCCTACGGCTTCCGGTTTGTTTTTTTTTTCTTTCTATACACCGCATGTCTTTCCTGTCTCTTTGATTCTTTTTGTTTCTTTTTGATTCTGTCACTTTTCCTTCTTTCTGTTTCTTTTTGGTTTACGTTGCTTTTCCCGGCTATCTTTAGGTTCATAAAATTTAGAATGGGTCTACTATGGCTCAGATATGATTTTGCAAGCAATTTGAAAGTGGCAATGTGTTCGGATTAGAAGGTCTAAATTTTTTTTTTAGTATCAAAGCATTTGTGGTGTTAGTACATAATATAATATGTATTAGGGTTCTAAAAAAGGGATCTATGTATATGTATATAAATTATAAATAAATATAAAATGCATTCACAGTATGCTCTTAACAGCATTCTCCCTTCCCCCGCGCCTCCACTCACTCACTCTCCCTCTCTCTCACTCACTCTCAATCACTCGCTTTCGCACGTTTTTTTTTTCTTTAATGATTAATTTAACAGAAAAAAACGTTGCGCAATACTTTTTGTACATCTAGTTTTCTTTCTCTCTTCCTTTCTTGCTCTAACTTTGTTATGAGAATCTACAAATAGCTCAGTTAAAAAGTGCCATTACTCGTATACTGTGGATGCGGTGCAGTAAAAACAGTATTATGAAGTCGGGACTGTATATATATATATATATATATACATATATGATATAAGAGAAGTGCATCCTCCTGCGAGTTAATATAGTGAGTATGTATATATATATATATACATATATAATGAAGGTAACGCATATCCAATTAGTCGGCGTTAATTTACACGCTCAGACAGAGAGAATAAAATAATAAATGTGGGCGGAAGGATAATTTTGGATCATATATATAAAAAGTAATAGAGATGGATAGATGTATAAAAATGTATTAAGGAAAAATTCGCGAACACTGTGCCACAGTCAAACTACCGCTGATATAATAACAAAATAAAGAGATAACAAATGATTTCAGGAATAAAAAACGACTTTTTTTGTTTAGAACCATTAAAAAAGGCGACCCACCGGTTGCGGCTGCCTGCCTCTCCCTCTGGCAGGCGGCGGAGGCGGCGCATAATCGAAATAGTAATCTTCGTATCGATAATAGTCATCGTAATAGGGATCACTGTAGCCACCTCGATAATCCCCATAACCGTAATAGTCGTAATCATAATCTATAAAAACACACATTACAAATAGACCCAAGTTTAGACCACGATAATATCCAATTGACATCTTACACTGAGAGGTAATAATACTGTTTTAACATATTTTCTAAAGAAAAGCATGCCGGGAAAAGATAATTTTGAAAATACCAATAACAATAGAAATGAAAGAGAAAGAAAAACAAAAATAAATCTCAGTCGTATATATAAATTTCAAGAGATATTATTTTATAGAAATAACTTTCACGAAGAAAATTATGGTTTCAACAACAAAAGAAATTTATATATATATATGTATATATATAAAAAAAAAAAAAAAGAAAAACACACAGTTGCAATATTGCACGGATAAAACTGCGTGTTAATTACCCTACCACCATCACATTTCCTAAAAACTGCAAGGCCTTTCAAAAATTTTACACCCACCTCCAACAAGAATTTTAATAAAAACAAGTCGACACTTGGAAAATTGATTTAATTAAATATGAAAAATTAATCTCTGGCTTATAATGTACTTTAAACTTACTTCATAAAATTTATTGCACGCGTTCTCTTTACTTAACTTGTTAATCTCGTTACACATTTATTAAAACAAAATTACGTATATTATGCGTAATGCAATTTTGAAAGTACGTAGCACATCTAAAAACAAAATCGTGAGGAAATATTTGCAGTCTGTGTGAATTTTTGTTGGAGAAAGTCAAATTTTCGATTACCTCGCACCACAATTGCGTAATTAAACTCAAAAAAAAAAAAAAAAAGTAAGTGTAGAAGAGGAAGAATATATATATATACACAACACAGTAATTTTCTACCAGCTATCGCATTCATCATTCATCATCGTGGCTTACCTCTTTCCTTGAGAGCTGTAAACAGACTTTTGAATCGATGACGCGTCACACATAAATTACACACACACACACGCTCATGTGAACAATACAAAACAGAACGAAAAGAAACTTGTAAAACTGGCAATGCGTTTTTAATGTGCACTCCCACGAAAAAAAAAATAATAATTTTCACTAGAGCACCAAACACATAGGTAACGAAACAACGCATGCAATTGCCGGGTAAAAAAAAAAAAAAAAACAAAAAAAAACAAACAAAAACAAAAACAAAAAGAAACAGATGTCACACAGGAAATGGTAGTGGTAAGGCAATAAGTTCCATATATTGTAAGCACCTATTTAACATATACGTCTCACGTAAATAAATTATATACTCTCTTTTATATATGTGTGAAATAACTGAATCAAAACCACAAATAGAAACTAAAGAAATCAATTTGTCTCAAAAACTGAACGCAATTTTTTATGTACACAAATTTACAGAAATAATACGTTGCAAAACTTTTATTACATGAAGTTCATTTTGCGTCGATTTGCGTGATATATGTTATGGTTTTTCTTCGTGAACACTTCTCACTACAACCTTACGAAACGATTCCGTACGTAAAATATATCGAGTAATAAAAATTATTGATGTAATTTTGCTACTATCCAAACTACGATCTTTGTGTAATTTTGTCGAGGCAATTATTGTTCTGTGTTTACACATGTGTCACGTATTTTAGAAAATTCTACCGTTAGAAAAAAAATTTACACGCACATACACGCGATGTAATTAAAAGATTAAATTTGACAATTTAACTAGAAACCACTTTTAAATCAAATGAACTATCATGTAATGGTATACCCTCTGTATTTCTCTCGTTCACATATTTAAAACTAGCCTATCATGCGCAAAGCCAAGGTATGTAGTGAGATAGTGAAAAATTCCAAAAGCATGCAAGATGTATATAATATTCGTATATTGTAACTCTTTATCAAAAAAACTGTTACATATTATTAATTTATGTTATAAGGTAACGTGTATTTAAAAATATTTGTCCTTAAACTTAACTGAAATAAAAAAAAAACAAAAAACAAAATTAGAATCGAATTTAATATGAGAAATGAGATTTGTTTTACTTCGCAAATTAAACCGTGTTAAGGACATTTAGTACACAACAATGATTCAAGCTTGAAAATTATGCCTGAGTAATATTCTCGGCAGTTACGTGAAAAAAGTTATCGGTTAAAAACACTGCACTATTTGCCATTTGAGTGGAAACTGTTACTCTCCGGTGGAACATGAACGTGTTTTACCAATAACACGTACGTGGTGATGTATAAACGATTTCTTAATCCTTTCGATGCGACGACGAGCATTTTCATCTCAAATTTCGAGAAGAAATTTGACCCCGTTTTTAATATCAATCGCGTTCTCACTGTGCGTATGTTACAAAAATGTTAAATAAAAGAGAAGCGGTTCTCTTAACGCCGTGTACGCAGCAAAAGAATTAAAAGTCGTATTGTCACGAAAGTTAAAATTGCTGTTCTAGAACAAACAACGTTTTCGGCAAATGTGCGGAATAATTGTTTGCGGCGTTAAATAAAAGAGAGAAAGGATTAAACACTAACCGTAATCGCCTCGTCCCATCTGTCCACGCATACCTGCGCCTGTGCCACGAGGTCCTTGCGCGGGTCCACGAACCGGCATTGGTCCTCCCATCATGCTCGGGTGAGAAGGAGATCCACTGTAATAAGGAAAACTAAATAACGCCTTTAACTTCAATTCCCGTCAAATAAAAGCGACAAAAAATGCAAATGTAACAAAGAATAATAAAAAGGAAGGACGCAGAGAGAAGGAAAGAATAAATTAGAAAATAAAAAAAAACCGACAACATACCCGCCCCTGCCCTGTAACGTCTGCATCATTCTTCTTTCCCTAGCGCGCAGCATTTCTTCTTTCTTCTTTTTATCCGATGGTGGTTTTGCCAATGAAACTTCTATGTGGGATCCACCCATTTCTTTACCGTTTAATTCATTCATTGCCTTGAAAATCAAATCACATAATTTAATTGAGTCAAACACACTCAAAAAAAATTGATCGCAAATCGAACTAAGTGATTAAAGAAAAAAAAACAACTTATTTGTTTACCTTAACAGCATTGTCTCGGTCCTCGAAGTGTATAAAAGCGTAATCCTTGATCTTTTTCACTCGTTCAATTTTGCCATATTGTTCGAAGCTTTCCTTTAACTTCTCCTCGGAACAATCTTGCGTTAAATTTCGCACGTAAAGAACACGTACCTGAGAAAAAAAAAAAACAAATACAGAGATATTTGTTCTAAATGCATATTGTCCCGTTATTTTATCAATCAAGTGCAATAATATTAAGAAATAAAATTATTTTCAATAATATTGTCAATTTACTTTGGACATGGTTTGTTCGTCTGGTTCTTCTTGAGGATCGGCCCAATCGACAATAATATCACATCCCCAAACTTTGATACGTCCCGTGCTCAATCTTCGCTTGGCTAAAGAAGCTGCTTTGTGAGATTCATACTCCAAAAAGCAAAAACCTCTGTTCTTCTTTTTATCATCCGGTGAGCTGTAGATAATCACCTCTGTCAGGCCAGCTATATGTTCGAGAGAGAAAGAAAATCATACACAAGGTGAGAAGAGACCTCGTTCGACTTACTCGAGATAATATATGTAATATATAAAATTTTGAGGATTTTGCTACTGTATAAAAAAGAATGGAAACTGTGCCAAAAAAACACAAAATATATAGATCCAAGCAAGTTAGAACGTTTTTTTGTATACAATAAATATTTGCCATGAGAGATTTTGTTCTCACGTAAAAAATTATACTAATCGCAATCGTCTGATTAAAAAACTTAATCCCGAGATTAACTCAACACAACGCGCATATATGTTCAAATTATTACACACATCCCTTACGATCATCTAACGATAACAAAAAAAAATTATTATTATTAATTATTACGTCGGTATTGCAATCGACATGACTGCTATGTAAGTTTTTAATCGAAAAAACGTATACGGTGTGTCGTTGTGATCACGTTTTGTGGCTTCAACAATTGTTTTTTTTTTCTTTTTTTTATATAAATATGTAAATTTTTTTTTGAAATCATATACAAAAATACTTCTTGACAACGAAAACAAAAGGCTAGAAAATAAAGCGAGATAAAAAGTTTTTGCATTTGAATCTAAATTTACTGCATGACTCGTTTTTTTCAACTTTTGCATTACATTTGACAACATTTTCACACAAATTACTCAGAAGAGATTTGTCAGATAAAATATTTATCCTATTTTCGTAAACAGCAAATATTTTTCAATTTCTTCAAAAAACTCGAAAAAACTAACACACAACCCCAACACAGGAAATGAAAGAAATGTTGCAACACCAAATGCTCACAATCTCTGTCATGATAAAAATTTCAAATAAGAAAACAAAAAAAAAGCTACGAAAAGAAATCCAAAAAAAAAAAAAAAAAAAAAAAAAAAAAAAAAAAAAAAAAAAAAAAAAAAAAAAAATAGTCTCAATCACCTACAAGGAGAAAGATTATAAAGCTGTAAATATATTCGTACACTATCTATACAGACGTATGTTCGAAATTATTATTCTTTGTTGTTGTTGTTGTTTTTTTTTCTCTCTTCTTCTCTTTTATACCGCGCGCACGAAAGTATACGGAGAAAAACTCTGAGAGGATTATTCAAATGATTAAGGCACATAAAATACTATTATGAAGTAGAATAATTCTCATGCTATTAGAAATCTCATGCATTGTGACTCACTATGTGTACGAAAAAGATCGACACACTTATAATAAATATATATATACTGTTCCCCAAAATTCTCTCTCTCTCTCCCTCTCTCTCTCTCTTTCTCTCTCTCTCTCTCTCTTTCTCTCTCTCTGTTTCAGTTATCATAAGGTATGGGGCCAGTGTGTTCGTATTTATTTCTCGATCTGAACTCATCTATTGTGAAAAGAAAAAACTCTCGGAAAGTTACAAAAACACTTGTCAAACGACGAAACAATTTGACAATTTTCTAGACTTAATTTCTATTATCTAATGTAACCCCTCCCCTCCTTACTCTCGTCTCTTCTCTCTCTCTCCTTCCTCTCAGTTTAAAAGCTACGCTAGTTTGGGTAACAAGGCATCTCGTATGTACGTGTAATAGATTTGAAATAAGCAATTAGTTACGTAACAAAGTACACGCACCCACACGTATACATGTATACGCATGTAAACTGATGAAGTCTTTAACCTTACGTAAGGATTATTCGCAATTATTTAATTAACAAATGAACTTACTTCGCAAAACTTAAAAGTATACAAGAAAGCAATTTTCTTAGAATTAAATTTCACTTACTGGAACTAAGTTTTGTCTTAATTCGATGCTTTTTTTTAATCGGTTTGTCACATGTAATTAACTACAAATTGAGACGGACGGACGAGTAAAATATAAATGCTTTAGATGCCTTGTACCGATTCTATATTCGATCATTCTCTTAAAATTCTAGATCATCCCTATGCCTCATCAATTCAACAACATTTCTTATCGTCTTTTTTTCTTTCTTTATCTCCTCTCTGTGTCCATATGTTAATGTTATTTGCAAGAGTCTTACGCACACACATACAAACTATAGTGATGATCTGACACATTCCTACAGTCTCACTCTATCTATCTTCTTCTTCTTTTTTGTTTTTTTTTTTTTAACAGATTTTACATTTACACATACGTCGTACATACGCGTGTCTTGTAAATGTAAATTCTCGCTATCTGTGAAAAACAAAGACGTATACACAATAAAAAAAAAAAAAAAAAAAACGCATTTATTCATGAAATGTGATTGTTTCTCCATCGCAATGTTTTTTTTTTATATACACATGATTTCTCTACGATACAATAAAATATTACAAAATATTTTCGAAAATCAAGAGATGAAAAGTAGGAAAAAAAAAAAAAAAAAAAAACTAAAGTAATTTAACAATCACAAATAAAGAAAAAAACATTATCACGAAATAAAATACTGCAAATAAAACTCATATATTTGCGCTTTCCATCTCTTTGAATTTTGTATCCCAAAACCGTGTATTTAAAGAATTTCCCAGAGAAATGCATAAATAAAACGCTTTGTTTGTGTGTGTGTGAGTGAGTGAGTGAGTGAGTGAGTGTGTGTGTGTGTGTATGTGCGTTAGCAAGAGAAAATATATGGGATAAATGGATTGAAATTACAGCTCAATTGGTTGTAAGACACAATTACGCAGTTATGATTGTCTACTTATCGCAAGAGTGCAGATCTTGCAAACGAAAAGTTATTAGAAACAAAAACAAAAAAAATGAAGGAATCACACACATGATGAAGAGTTCACATTTGGCTTGTGTAATTAAAAAATTTCTTCAATATTGCACGAAAAAAAAAAAAGACATTGATAATCGTGTAAGAAAAAAAAACAATAATAAAATTTCGTTGCTCTGCGAAATACCAATTCGTGAAAAAAAAAAAAAAGAGAGTTTTGTTTCACCTTTAAATGCAAGAGGGCTGAACCCACCTGGCACCTCTGCTATATATCGACTAGACAAAAAAACACCTGATTCATAATAAGACAAATTTTTTTGTCCCATCATTTTTCTCTCATCGAACTTCCATCGGTTACTGCTCGCTGATTTAAGGACAATTGTCAACTTACGTGCGTGCTTTGTAAACTCTTCGAACAAGTCATCTCGGTCTCGATTCTTTGGAATATTTCCCACAAACAAGCGGTGATTGTTATAAGATACGGTAACACCAATCTTTTTCCCTTTCCGAATCTCATAATCATTCAGCTGTAAGAATAATGTGGAAGGAAAGTGCCAATTAAGCTTGCCATTTATAATTTCACCTGCTAATTGGCTGTCTGAACGTGGGATTTCATGAAGCGTCCTTCGGGGGGAAGGGGGTAGGGTAGAGAGATAGGTAGGGTAGGTAGGAAAGAGAGAAGGGTGAGGGAAATGTGGGAACTTTTTTTTTACACAAGAGGACTCGAAAAGCATGAACTCGAAGGATTGGTTGTGGGATCGTGTGGTGAAGTTTTGGAAGTTTGATATCATACAGGGTAGGTGGGAGTGCCTGTCCGTTTGTTAGCGAGCCAAACGCCCCAGCGGTCCACGCAGATCCCCCATACCCCCAAGCTTGAGACTTAGTCATGAATCACATTTGCATATTGCAAAATTGCAACGGTGCAAGAGACAGCATGTATATATATATATATATATATTTTTTTTTTTTTTTTTTTCAACAGTACACATAAAATAATTCTTAATCTAAAAGGTATAAGACTTCCACATTTTCTCTTTCCATTTCCTCGCCTCTTTTTCACCTTTCCAAAAAAAGATGACGAAGAAGTTATATCAGTAGTAAAGATTGATGAATTGATCAGTTGCGCAAAATCAAGGAACGAGAAGGCAAGGGATAACAAGGTAAACGCGCGCATGTATAGAGTAGGAAGCAGATAAACTCATAACTCAACCTATATATATATGCGAGGAAAAAAAAGATTTTGGACCAGAGAGGTGTTACTGTTCACTAATAAACCGAGAGGCAAGGAGACTGACTAGAACTGAAGGTGCCATAAGGTAAATTCGCAAGATCACACAAGTTTTTAATGTGATCTTTGGATGCTCCATTTAGTTCCATACCATCTACAACCACTACTTAAAAGCTACCACTCTTTAAGTTATACAATACAGGTAGACAGGTAGGTAATAGGTAGGTAGGTAGGTACACACGCCTCGAATTCACTTTACCTGTTAATTTACCAAATTCCTCCAAGATCTCCTCTTTGCCTTTTGACTTTGGTATGTTCCCCACGAAAAGACGTAGATTAGGAACGCTAATGTTTACTTTCAGACTCTTGCCGGGTTTTATTTCGTGATTATCGAGCTGTGGGATGAAGAAAACAGACACATGCCTAATTTTGTTCTCCAATGAAGTAGAATTTCGTGGTTTTGTTTTGTTTTGTTTTTCTGGTTTTTCTGTTTCTTTTAAGATAATCACAACAGCACATAATGGCGAAATTTGTGAAAAAAGTTTTTAAATATATACGTATATAAATTGCAATTTAATATATTAATTATTAAATATATGGCGTGAGTTCACGAAAGCGAGAAAGTGGCATGCGCTTTGTTGCTCGAGTCTTCACAATATAGGAAACCGGCCTTGTTTCACGTCTATCAAGTACTCCTGTAAAACAAATTTTAAGCCTACCAATTTTCAGAAGAATTTTGTTACAAAAATTGTCACTGTCCAATGAGAGCCAACCAATTAAGTAAAATATACCCCTAACCAATTAAAGACCACACAATCATTTGTAAATTTTATATCGGAAAGGTTCTCCACTCCCAATTTTGCCCACTGAGCAAAGAGGAGAGCTGGAAAAAGAAACTCATCCATAGGACGTCATTAATATGTATATATATATATATATAAATGTATATATATATGTGTTATTAAATAATTGGGATCAGTTGGAAGTAACTGCGTACTTAAACACGAGTAAATGGTCAGGGACATATACATGTAAAAACACATACATTATGTGGATTGTTCCTAGCTATATATGTATACATAAATACATATATACGAACATACATACATACATACGTACGTAAGTACGTACGTACGCACGCACGCACGCACGCACGCATATATACGTACACACATACGTTACAGTCGCGCGTTCACACACACATACGTACATACATACATATATATGTACATTCCAAAGGACAAAAATTAAAAAAACAAATTAAAATGACAGATGTCACGTAAACTTTTGACAATATAACAGAACGTATCTGCTTTAAATCTACTGGGAGAAAAAAAGAAATTGTAATAATAATATAATGTGATGCAGAACAAGCCACATAGGAATACGGTAACAGTCATTCGAAATGTTCAGCATAGAAAAACTAAACTTTTATATATTATGAGAGGATACACTCAACTTGGATGGATATACATATATGTATATGTATACACATCCATCTGTGTGTGTGTGTATATACGTATATATACGGATATACACACACAATGTTATTTTCACTACGTTCTCTTAATTATCAGAGATATTACAGCTCAGCTAAAAAAATAGTAATTATTAAGCCAAAAAAGCTATGTAAACATGTCATAAAATATGAAAGTTGAGACTTGTTTTTTTTTTTTTTAATATCATAAACATTTCGAAGGAGCGCTATTTTTGGTAGCAATAACAATTTTGTAACATTCCTAACAATTTAAAAAAATAAAAAAAAGGTTTAGATTATCCATGGCAGCATGTTAACAACTAGGGCAAAAAGAAAATAAGATTATATATCATGTACGAATGTACCTACACAATAGGAAAATAAAAATATAATAAAATGATAATGATAATAACTATCTAATTAAGGAAAAATATTAACATACCTCTCGGACAGCTTGCTGTGCAGCTTCCCTGTTTGTAAATGTGATAAATGCGTATCCTCTGTTGGAACCTGACATGGGATCCATCATCAGTCTTAAGTCCCAAATTTTTCCGCATTTTTCAAACAACGGGATTAACTCGTCTTCATACATGTCTTTTGGGATTTTGCCACAAAATACCTTTGAAAAAAAAAAAAAAAAACACTTTACTATAACACAAAGTAATAAGTTTTTAAGAAAATAATCAATTGTAAATTGTAGTGTAATAAATATCGCGTAAATTTATTACGCGATATTTAAATCTCGACTTATAGTTTTAAATTATAAAACTATATAATTATTTTTATGTTTCTTAAATTCTTTTGTTTAACATTCATATTTTTACGGTTACTTATGCTATAATTTGTAAATTTGCGCAAATTTACCTCACAACCAGTGCCAGGAGTTGGACCCTCCCAATTCGGTGGGGGACCACCATATTTTCTTTGTCCAGTAGTTACATCCAAAGGATATCCTGTTCTTTCCAGAATCATCTAAAACCAATGATGTGTTTTACCGATTAGAACATATCATGTATAAAACCCTAAATCAGTAAACAGATAAAAAGATTGAATGTGATGTTCACACAAGTAGAAAATACAACTTGAAATTACCTTAATTTTGTCCTCATCTGGGGCCTTGGGAGTCGTGCTAGTGCCTGTACCTTGACCAGCACGACTTTTTTGTCTATATGTCTTCATTACACCACAAAGATATGCAGATTTATTAGATACATGTTCTAGATTGGACTCTAGAAATTGAGTTAGCACATTTAGCGCACCGTCAACTGGAAATTCCTTTAAAGCATCAAGAGCTCTTTCATCCAGATCAACATGAGCTAATTTCCCCGTTTTATAAATGTCATCTAGTTTGGCAGCCACTTTCTCATCCAGTCCATATTGCATAAGTTTGTTAAAATCTTCTGTCCGTTCCACATTTTCTATTTCCTGCTTTTCTTCCATTTTTATTTCCCCATTCCCTTCTGCCATAGCTGAAAAAATAACACTTGTTAATAAAAATCGTTTATTTTGTTGTGTACTAAGTTAATTACTATTATCTCACACACACATACACACTGAAAATATTGTGTTTCTCAACCTTTCTTTTTCTGTAAACTATTAAATATAAAAACTCCTATATAGTTATTAAAAAATCAGTTATATTGTTTAACACACTTTATGCCATATGCATTATTTGATCAGAGCAGATTGTTCTTCTCAAAAATAAATTTATAGTTTTTATATAAACAGAAAAACCTTTACAAAGTAATATAATAAGTATTCTATTAAATTTTGCAAATAAACTATATGTGATATAAGTGGTAAATCATATGAAAACATTTTGTATGAGATAAAGTACAAGTTTACATATGTAACAAATATATTAATAACTTATTAATGTTTTAGATGTTTTTATAAATAAAATGTTTCAAAGAAATTTGAGAAAAATTTTGACTCACAGAAATTCAAATAAAATATTATGACAATAATGGAGACAGTCAAATATCTTTGTCTCAAATGTCAAAGAAAAGAATATAAAATATTTTAAACAATATAACCAAAATTTTATTTCTCAAATTCGAATGTTTCTTAATACTTTTTTGAATTATAAAGATTTATTATGACATAATCTGAGTTGCAGAAGAAGAAAATAGATAACTGGCTCTCTTTCTCGCACTTATATTCATTCATATATATAAACATTTCCAATTAATCATTCAATTACGTTACTTTTATTTATTATTTTTATAAAGATCAAATAAATATTCTTGTATCCTGGTGAAGTGTAGATTCATCAGGATACAAGATTCAATTGTGTACGCACAAAAAAAAATGAATAAAATGTTTATTAACCAGATGCAAGCAGAATAACAATTACGAGAATTAAAAAAAAAAAAAAAAAATTACCACTAAAAAATATTAACAGCACACAGAGACATTTGAACATATTTATCTAAGTATTCGTTTTATATTTCACTAATTTACACTCACTAGTTTAACTTTGAATTGTACGTTAACAAACGATTTGAATAAAAAAAAACTACACAACTAGCATATGCCAGAAATTATAAAACTTGTTTGCTCGCACGTACTTAACAATGTAACACACACGTATGAATAGGAAAGAGCACTTATCACACACACACACACACACACACGTAGGAGTGGAGCAAATGCAACGTCTTGCGCTCGCAGAAACCGGAGCAAAAAAAAAAAAAAAAAAAGAAAAAACAGACTCTAAGAACGGTTGCAAATTTTGCAGAAAAACGGAGAACGAATAATTAAACACGCGTGAGCGCGGGAAACGGTTCGTTCGGGAAGAGAAGAATATGAGAAATGGACAATGAACGGCATGTTGTACGTTGATCGATGTGTGACACTGGGCGCGCACACAAGGCGCGTGTTGAATCGGTCGTACGAAACGGCGGGTCGGTCGCGGTATGGCGCAATCGCCGCCGTGCCGAGAGCGACGGAATGTGGCGCGCGGCAAAAAACCGATCCGAAAAATCCGGATTTTTTTCCCCTCACTGCGTGCGGGATGCGTGCGCGTCTCTCGCGAGGCGTTCGTTCCCCGCGCGCGGAGAAATTCGCGCTTTCTTCGAACGCGCGGCTTACGCCGGCCGGCGAAATTGCGTGCGTCGGGACACGACGACGACGACGACGACGACGACGGCGGCGGCACAAGACACACAATGCACCTCTATATGCACTCGGAGCATATGCACTTGGTGACGTGTTTAACCTGACTTAAATTTTCCCACTTGGCGTGCGGCAAAAACGGTCGCGCGGGCAAAGCGTTTTCGCGAGCCGCGCGATTTTTATCTCGCGTCTCCCGAGCGAACGCGCAACGAGAACAACAACGTGTGCGTGTTTTTTTTACCTTGCGAAAATTAAAACGGACAGGGGCTCTCCTCCGTGGGCGAGGGAAATGGCGACAGACGTCAACGTGATCGCGGAGACTACGGGGTTCACAAAACGACGCGCAAAGATACGCTCGAACCCAGCGACACGGCCATCTTCCCCGTGTGTGAGAGCGGCGGGCCCGCGCGCGAATTCTGATTGGCGCGCGCGAAATAGCGCGACGAGGACGAGGAGGAAGAAAGTCGCGCCGCCGCGAGGAACGAAACGCAATTTGTTCCTCGCGTCGAATCGGCGGAAATTCGCGGGAGACCGATTGGATATCTTGTTCGTTCGTTCGCGCGCGCGCGCGCGCGAGAGGAAATTCGAGAACGGAAATATATATATCGGAAGACGGAAAATGTATCTTCTTCTTCTTCTTCTCTTCGCGCGTTCTTCCAACAATTTCGCGATCGCCGATAAAAAAACTTTTTATCTGCGGAGCGAACAACAACGTCACACACGACGATAAACTCGTCGAGGAGGTTAGTCTCGCGAAATCCGGAGAACCAAGCGCGTACATATACTATATATATATATATATAATTCGTCGACGTAAACTCTCCGCCATGCACATCTCCTCCGCGTTGCATCTCCCGCGCGCGCGTCCGCTCCGTTTTCACGCCATTTGTGAAAATGCGAAAATATTTCGAGCGCGCGCGCGCGCGCGTGTTTCCACACATATTCTCGGAAAGCGGAGGAGGTGGTGAGAGGTGAGGCTCCTCTTCATTCCGCGCGATTAACGCCGAGCTATTTCGCCGGCCTGTTACCGGCCGGCGAGAGAGCGCGCCAAAGCGCGGAGCCATGACGGAGAAAGAGAGAGAGAGAGAGAGAGTGTCCTTCGATGCACCCGGTCTCTATCTCCGAGAGAGAGAGAGAGAGAGAGCGCGTGTAATCATTCAAATCATCTCGAACCCGATCTCGTCACTCTCGACAACGATTCGATTTTGCTCACCGATTTTGCTCCTCTTTGTCTCGCGTCGTCAAACTCTCACGCGCGAATTGCCGTCTAAGAAGAAGAACGATTGCAACTTTTTTTCTTTTTTTTTCGCATAACCTCCACAATGCACGTGAGACGAAAAAAAAAAAAGGGAGGAACACGGACGGCGGGACTGACGGACACACTCACACACACGCACACGAACAAGCACGTCTCTCGCGCGAGCAAGAGAGATGATAGCGGCGTGGTCCTCCCATAAGTCATGGAAGGGCCAGGAGGACAAAGGCCGGAATTAAACGGAGAAGCGGACCGAAAAAAAAAAAGAAAAAAAAAAGGGGGAAAAAAAAAAGAACAGGAGCGCGAGAAGGTATTATTTAGTAATTAATGTAATGGATATAAAGAAAAAAAATTGTGTACCTGTACCGAATTTTTACTCCTCACAGGTATCTCAATTTAGCAGGTTTCGTCGCGATGACAAAGAAACACTAGTTCAAATCGACGACGGCACCACCAAAGAAACCAGTCAGGATGATCTCTCGCCGGGTGTCATAAAACTCATAATTAATCGACACGTCACAGTTTTTTTTTTTTTTTTTCTTTTTTCCTTTTTTTTTTCTCGCAAAAAGCGCGTTCCTCCGTGCTTCACAGGTTGACGACGACGGCAGCGGCTGCGGCGGCGGCCGCACTCGCGGTTACGTTCACGCCGTTGCGCGTAACTGCACCGAGTGATAAGCGTAACTGATGAACGCGGCGAGGGAACTTGGAACGACTGCGGCGACGACGACGACGACGACGACGACGGCGACGGCGACGACGGACGACGACGACGAGGGAAACGCTCCGTTTTGTATCGCAGTCTTTTGTGGCGCGCGATGATATATATTTTTTCTTTCTTTTTTCGAAGAGATGCTTGTTGAAAATTTAGTCGCGTGTAGGCACTTGTGTGAAACGACCGACGACGATGCGGGATTAAAATTAAATAGACGACACACAAATTCCGTGAATTATTTTACTAGCGGCGGGTGCGGTAGCGGCGGCGGCGACGACGACGACGATGATGATGACGATGACGATGACGATGACGATGACGACGAACAACGGCGACGACGACGGCGACGACGACGACGGTGGCGGTGTACTGATGATGAGGACGACGAGACAACGGTGAGTGGTGTTTAAGGCCCGGGCGCAGTGTTTTGATATCGTGTAGTGCCTACATAGCCGTGATGCATAAATTGGACTGTCTGGCTGAAAGAGCGGTGCAATGGTGCAAGCCCCACAAAACCGAAACCAGTTTGCTTACGCTCGCCGCTGCGAAGTCGCGCTCCAGTCCAATCCGATTCAACCGTTTACCACTCTACGCGGTGTACGCGAGCCCCGCCTTAATCAGGATCGTTGCGAGCCACTCCGGTCACCCCGGGGTACACCCTTGTTTCGGACTGTTTTCCGCTTCCACAAAGCTCCACTTTATATAATTCTTCAAATATCCTTTTTTGTTTTTTTTTTTTTTTTTTTTTATCAATCTCTTTGCAGCGCATTGCTCGGCTGCACAGAGAAACTACGAGTGTATGCGTGTATTGTATTATAAAATTTCATTGCGCGCGTTTCTTCAGATACTTTAACACTTTTCAGATCCCGTGTCGCACGGTGTGAGAAAACGCCGGATTTTGGTATCGCAACCAATCGATCGAATAATATTTCTTGGATGTGATTGGAACCTTCTCCGGATGACCTCTCGATGAGTCTTAGAAGCTATTATTACAAAAAGCCTGCGACAATTTTTTTTGGTTCGCGTGAAGATGCGGAACATGCTGCGAATTGTCAATCAGCAAAATTTTATAATTCTCCAATCTTCTCGACTGAGAGAGTGCGTTGACGTTCTGGGCCATATATCTACTTCGGATCTACAACGTGGTTTGAAACACACCTAAGCCAGAGAGGCCAAACAGAGAGGAGCAATCCGTAAATATTTTAAAATATATTATTAGAATTATTCATCGCGCGATGTAACAAAATAACGAAACACATTTCCGGATTGATCTCGTATTTTTTTCGCGGCTAGAGAAACTTAAAAAACAACTGTACCTAAAACTTACGAGTTTGAAAAACTATATTCGGTGTGCACGCGAGCACAATGAAACTCATTTGATCCTTTGTGGTAGGTCCGTGTGCGAAGAAACGACTTTCGCGTTTTGGAGGAAACCTCGTACGTTTTTTTTTTTTTTTTTTTTTGAAGTCCGCAAATATTGAGTAAGCGCGCGAGGTAAAAGGAAGCTCGCATCTCGTCTCAAAAGAGTAAAGGACCTTCGACACAAAAGTGCAACGAATTGGCGGAGTCAAGAGGAGAACTATATATCGCGCGCGGTCTTCCTCCTTCTCTCTGATCGCGCGATTTTTGCGCGAGCGCGCGCATCCCAAGCTCCATGTGTTGGCGCGTGTACACGCATACGTGTACACGAACGCATGCCTGTGACCTCGGCGCGTCTCAGCGCATCACAGACAGAGAGAAAGAAAGAAAGAAAGAGAACGAGGGAGAGAGAGAGAGAAAAAAAGAAGATGATACGATAATGTATTATTTATTAAATGTGCGTTCTGGGAAGATCCTAAAGCGCAAAATGAAACGGAGAACAAAAATCAAAGTGACAAAACCAACGAACAAAAAAAAAAAAGACCGAAAATGATAAAATGATAAAGAGGGAGGGACGATCTCGCGACGCGTTCTTAAATGATGATACGGCCCTGCGGTGCTAACCGTAAAGCCCGTCTGGTTGGGAGCACACGCACCCGCGTCTCCCGTCGCGGCGCGGCGTAGCGCGGTTTCGTCGAGGCGCGTAAGCGAGAGCGAGACCGCGTCAACCGGCTGGTTCGCTCTCTCGCTTGCTCGCTCGCTCTCGTCGCTCTGCAGAAACCTGTTCAGCCTGGAACTTGTACTTTCTTGGCGATTATTTTTATCTGTTGAGAATCGCGCGCACGTACGTAGGCAGGCGAGCGAGCGAACGAACGAACGAGTAAGCGAACAGGCTGGCTGGCTGGCTGGCTGGCTGGCAAGCAGGCAGGCAAGCAGGCCGGCCGTGCGCGCCGCGGCACTGCCGGAAGCGGGCCGTCCTGGAAACTATCAACGGCCGGACACGCCGCGCCGGCTGGCCGGCTACGAGCGCACTTCAGGCCGCACTTTCGCCGCAAAAATTCAATTCTCCCAAAGAGTACACCGCGCATCGCAACGCCCTGTTTCTCGCGTTCGCCCTATTCCTCGTTTCTCGTTTCCCTTCTGGAGCATTCTCTCTTTTCCCGCGTTCTCTCTCTCTCTCTCTCTCTCTCTCTCTCTCTCTCTCCCTCTCCCTCTCCCTCCCTCTCCCTCTTCCCTCCCCCTTTTAATCCTCTCTTTCTCTCGTCTCGTCGTCTTTATTCCTCCACTTTCCCCATTTCCTTCTCCCTCGTTTTATCTTTATCTCCCTCCCTCCCTCCTTTTCCCTCCGCGCGTCTCTCGATTCCTCCTCGCGCGCCGTTTCTCTCGACGACGCACCAATTGGCCGTCTGCGTCGTGCAGACAATGCACTTTTTTGCATAGCTACGGCGCGCGGCCATTGTCGTGGGAGGTTGAAATTTCAGCGAATTCCTCACTCCGTTTCTCGCCGCGGAAACTTCTGTGTTACTGGAAAAAAAAAAAAAAAAAAAAAAACTACGGGGGTTTTATTTAAATTTGTCATTTCCCGTACAAATCTCTCACGGGCAATGGTGAAAAAAAAAAAAAAAAACGCGAAGGCGAAATAATCGAATTGTACACGACAAGTACAACTCGTAGATTTTTGTAGTTTTTTTTTTCAATAGATTTACGTTACGGTTTCTAAAATAATTGCGCTGTTAATTCCCACACACGTCGTTGTTGCAACGACAATGTTTCTTGTTGCTACAAGCCGGTTAGATTGGCAGCAAATTCACGCGAACAAAGCCAAATGAGCCGCACATTTCGCCAGCAGAGAGTCTCGCTGATGTTTGAAACTATCCGAGCAGATCCGTCGAACGAGGATCTTTTTATCTTTTTTTTTTTATTTTCGCCACTGATCTATGCGAGTCTTTATTGCTGCCAATCTAACGTCCAGAATCGGTGGACATTTTGTCGACAGACTCGCAACAGAGTCTTTCTGTTGCGCTTCCGCCGACGACGGTCTCAGACCGTTGAACCCTTTTTTTTTTCACAACGAAGTAAGTCGCAAAAATTTGTTATTTTTATTTTTTTTTTTTCAGACATTGCCATCCAGGAGGAGTGTCTGCCCCGAACATGTGCGAAGCATCGAGGCGATGATCCAGTAGCTGAAAAGAGAAGATACTTTTCTCGACGACAATACTTAATGACCGCGTCGCGCAGGTTTAGTTTGTTTCCCACGTTAATATCGACGATCCACACACCACGAGTGTGTAGACAGTGAGGAAGATTTTTCTCAGGAGCCCCTCCTCTTTCCACACCGTCCTTCTCTCTCTCTTTATTCTTCGACTCGCCTTGTCATCTTCCCTCTCGCGCTCGCGCGACCACTACACACATGCATAAACAGCCGTGGCATTAACATGAGGCCGCAAGTAGAGACCCCCAGCGAGTCGGCGCTGTTTCCTCCACGCTTCTTCTTCGCACAAACTTGTTTCGTCGCGCTGAGAGAAATTCTCCCTTTTCCGCAGATAAATAGGGGTGAACCTGTATTGCAAGACAATAATACCACCGCCCGGTTCGAGAACGGCCGTGTGTAGCGTGTATAGAAGAGTCTGAACGAAAGCAGGGAGAGAAGAGAGCGCGCGCGCACACACACACACACACACGGGAGAGAAGGAAGAACCCCTCTTCCTTGGAAGAGAGGAGAAGACCCCTTGGGGGGTCGTTGGACCAGGGCGCTATATGTGGATTATCATAATAAAAGCCGCCTAAATGTTATCTCGTATTAAGTCATACTTTTGTTTTCCTCTTATGGCTCTGGGAACTTTGCCCGCCTAGCAAGGGAAGTGCATTTTTTTTTTATTTCAACGCTACATACATGCACTCGAAGAGAAAGAGAGAGAGAGAGAGGAACTACAGCCGGACGACGCATCAGTTAACCCTCTCAGAAAAAGGGTGGGATGAGTCGAATTACACGAGACGAAAAATTGCCAGATGGAAATTGTAATAAGAATCCGCGGGAGAGAGAGATCGGACGACGACACGGATTTGTGATCGTCTCGAATCGGGAGTTCCGCGCGGGAACTCGTTTTAGAGGTTAGCTCGGGAGCGCGGGAATTTCGAAGAAACCTGCTCCCGAAAGAATATCGACGAGAGAGACCCGACGAAAGGTGACGAAACGTTTGGCCGGGATGAGCGAAACGATCATTCTTGTTGAAAATGTTTTATTAAGTCTGAGCGAATTTTAATCGAAGACAATCTAGCGGATTAGAACCGATGAAGCAACATGGGGAACAACTCGAGCGAATTTGCCAATCACAGGTGAGCGATGTGGAGAACACACCTGGAACGTTTTCTTCAAAGCTTGTCTGTGATTGGTCAATTCGCTTATTGCTTGAATTTTTGTCGCTTGTTTCCCAAGCCTTTACGTTCATCGAAACTCAACGTTAACACCGCGACGTAACTTAGTCAGCGGTGACGTCATAACTCAAGACTCTAGACAACGCGCACAACTGGGCGTGTTTACCTCGGATGCGCGCGTGGTCAGCGCAATCTCGCTCCCAATAAAAACAAATAAGGTCTAAGGTAAGATGATTCGAAGATCTAATCACTATTTTTGATTCACATTCGACACGCGTCCACCACCACCACAAGATATCCGATATACACACTTTTCGATTTAATTAATAAAATACTTTCCTCACGCACGCACAGGCTTCCGTTAGCGGTGGTGTCACGTTCGAACGTCTATGAATTGGTTCTAACGACGATATCCCAATTAGTATCGGCACTTGTAGAAAAATGGGTACGGATTGTCACGCGACGACGCCGATTGTCGTCGCCTGCTTGCTGCTGGGCGTTGCCGTGGTCGGCCAGTACGAGTGGCAGACTCGCGATGCCTTCGACGACATTCGCATGCGAATGGACAAAGTGAACGCGGATAATTGTCAGATACAACGTCTCGATAGTCTCTTCTTGCCCGAGGATACGGTGTCGCATTTGCCCAGGATCGAAGATATCCACGTCAACCCGATACTTCCGAATCGTACAGCTCTGCTGCATCTTCACAACATGGCCCTCAACAGGGGCTTCTTTTGGAGCTACATCTTACAGTCGCGATTTATTCGTCCGGCTATCAACGACACCTACGATCCTGGCATGATGTACTACTATCTGTCTACGGTGGCCGATGTCTCCGCAAATCCCTACATCAATGCCTCCGCCATCTACTTTGCGCCCAATATGTCCTACTCGCCGTCCTACAGAGGTTTCTTCAACAAGACCTTCCCTAGATTTGCCCCACGCACTTTCAGAGCGGACGACTTCAACGATCCTATACACTTGGAAAGGATATCAACCATGAACACGTTTATTGCGAAAGACTTGGGAGCGTTTCCCGCTGCCACGCTCAGTTCCGATTACACCACTGACTTGTATCGCATAAACAAATGGTACGTTCGCATAAAAAAAAACGTGACTTCTTTCCCGGTAAAAATTATATCTCACATATAAAAGTAACGAATCATGTGTTTGGCAGGTACAAGGCGTGGTTGCCGGACAAGGTGAACAAAAGACATGACACTAAAACAACTTACAACGTCGAAATTCGATACGCCAATAACACAAACGAAACGTTTTCCTTCCACGGCCCACCTGGTAACGAGAAAAAAAAAAAAAAAACTAAAAGCTAAAAGCTTGATATTCGCGGACGTTGTTGTATTCGATCGTAATTAATTTTTTTAGGCGACGAAGAGCTTTCGGGACCCGTGAGATGGATTCAACCCTACTTCGATTGTGGCCGATCGAACAAGTGGCTTGTGGCCGCTATAGCGCCGATAGTGGACATCTATCCGCGACACACGGGTTTCAGGCACATCGAATACCCAACGTGAGTCTCTGCAAAAGTCTGTCTGATAGAGAAACTTGCTTGCATTTACACGTTCGCGCAAATTTATATACCGTGATTGTATGTTAGATACACCGCCATCTCGGTAATGGAAATGGATTTCGAGAGAATAGACATAAATCAATGTCCACTGGGCAAAGGGAACCCCGGTCCTAACAGATTCGCCAATACCACGAGATGTAAACCCGACACAACTATAGTACGCATTTAAATTGTTGCGACACAACAAATCGATCGAGTTTGTTAATTGATGATTTTTGAACCTGGACGTTTCTTTTATCTACAGTGCGAGCCGTTGCACGGTTGGGGATTCAGAAGAGGCGGCTATCAGTGCACGTGTAAACCGCGTCACAGACTGCCAACTGTCGTGAGACGACCCTATCTCGGAGAAATAGTGGAAAGAGCCACTCAAGAACAGTATTACAACGGTTTTGATTGCCTGAAGATCGGCTGTACGTATTTTGCCCTTTTTTTGTTTTCTTTTGTTCACTTTTGTGACGTCAACAAAGCAATCTAAAACTTAACTTCCGCAGGGATTCAAAAGGACCCGGTGCTGTGGGAAAGAGCACCGCCGCACATCAGAGAGAGATATCTCGAAGAGTATTATCATTACAGAAATTATTCGACCGGTCCGGCCGCGTTTCGCGATCCGAAAATGAACATCGACCAGGTTTTCAAATTTATGCAAAGTGTGACGGAAACAACATGCAAGAAGTACGTAACTATTTGCACTTCTTACGATCGGAGAATAAAATTTTAAATTTCAAACGTTTATCTTGATATCACACTCTTTGTCTTTCTACTAGATTTGCTCCGGAAGATTTGAAATTACGTGGCGACGTTAGTTACGGGGCGGAAGAGTTTTTCGAAAACGAGGCAAAGATGGCGACTAGATTGGCGAACTTTATCAGCGCGTTCTTGCAAGTGTCAGATCCGTTGGAAGTTTATTCCGGCAAAAGAATAGCCGACAAACCGCTCACGGAAGATCAAATGATTGGGGAAACATTGGCTCTGGTGGTCGGGGGTGGGTCGAAGATATTTTCCGCCGGCACATTTTGGGAACGTAACAAATTCACCAACAGAACGTTCTTCGCTCCGTACGCTTACAAGACCGATCGATATACGCGTAATTTGAAGATCGAGGACTTGGCCAGACTCAATAAAACAGGTAACAAAAAGTTCTCACACACTTTGCGTAACCCCCCAAAAAAATTGGAAGTATTTTTGTCTCGCACATGATTAATAAACTTATTTCATAGTAAATTATACAACTTATATCAAACTATTCCGGCAAAAGACACAATATTTTTTTGTTATAATAATTTAGAAGCTTTGTTTTTACCGGTCAACTTGTTTTATGCAAATTGTTAATTAATTAACGTGATTTCCAGAGGAACTGTACACGAACAACGTTTACTTCCAAACGTTAAAACAACGTTGGGCGACAAATTTTGACGAATTGGAGAAATACTACATAAAAATACGCGAGAGATTCAACGAGACCGGGGAGCATTTGAAAAAATATGAACATTATCCAACGTATTACAGGTAAATACAAATTTATTAATTGTCATTGTGCAAAACTCGTGTGTCGAAGCTGACGACTGTATTTCATCGATGTGCACCGATGTGAGCGATAAAATACAGTCGAGCATTAAGGTATAAAAGGATTACGTTCCCGAAGAGAGACCGAGGGGGGGTAGGAAGGGGGGGAGGGAGAGGGGAATCTCTCTCTCTCTCTGATCTCTAAAGTACGATTTATTCTAATGTGTGGGAACGCGGCGCCGTCTGCGTAGGGCAGCGAAGCTAGATCACGGATACTGGACAACTCCGTACTTCGATTGTAACGGCAAGGTGAAGAAGTGGTTAATTACCTATGCATCCCCGTTTTTCGGCTGGGATAGCTTGAAGGAGAAACTGGAATTCAAGTGAGTATCTAGGTGTTGGTGCACGATTACACGCGAGAGACGCGTCTTCCCTTTCATCCTCATATTTCTCTCTCTCTTTTTTGCGTGTGTATGTGAGAGAGTTATTGAGCGAGTGAGTGAACGAGCGAGAGAGAGAGAGATGCACTTTACAGACACATGGAACTAGTTTTGTTATAATAAAAAAAAAAAGCTGAAGAAGAAACAAAGATTACATTTATAATATTAAGACGTTCTTGCACAGAGGTGTTGTGGTTGTTACCATGGACTTGGCTGAACTTCGTATAAACCAATGTGATGACAAATTTTACAAACCGAACGCGTTCATGGGTACGCACAAGTGCGACAAAAAGACGTCATATGTAAGTCGACATTAATTTCTTTCTCTCCTTCTCGTAAAGTATTAAGAAAAAAAACAAGATACTTCGATAATTTACGTGTTACAATAAAAAACATATTTTAAAAACTAATAAATTTGTCTTGCAAATAAGTTTTTCTCACAAATGTATGTTTGTGCCAAGAACGAGTTCTAAACAATGTATATGTTTCCATAGTGTGAACCCATTCTTGGAAAAAGATTTGAGATGGGTGGATACAAATGTATGTGCAAGCAGGGATTCGAATATCCATTTGAAAGTCCATTCACTTATTTCGACGGACAAATAGTTGAAGCAGAATTTTTGAATCTTGTCAATGACAACGCGACGAGGTACTCACATTTTCTTTTACAAATCAATTATTATTTAAAATTTCTGAAATTAATTGTTAGTATAAATATCACATAAGATTTGACGAATATATCGTATTTAACTTATACAAATGTTTTACTTTATGATTTTCTAGGTACGATATGTACAAGTGTAGATTAGCTGGTGCTTCGTCAAATGAAGCTACTTGGATACTACTGTTATCAGCGCTAATAGCATTTTTTCTAATGCAAAGAAGATGAATACAAAATGGTTGTAGTACAAAGCGTCCAGTTACTGAATTTTTTTGTACTTTGTGACGATATATCCGTCCATTAAATATAAGATAAATTATTTTTAGTGCAAATAGAGAGACGTGTGTGCAAGTCAGGAGGGATGTTAATCTCAGATTTTATACATACATATACAATTTTTATACATGTTTCAACAAGCAATATTTAACCTACAAAAATAGAGCTTATCAAGTTAAGTTTCTTATATAAATAATTTTAAAAATATTTCTCAATAAATCGAGTGAGCGTCTTATCTTGTACGTAGAGTGTTTACTGCCAATATTATACTTCTGATCTGATTGCTACGGCTTATATTACGATAATGAATTTAAACACATATACGACTAAGATCTGATACACGTATTTGTTAAACGATATATAATTTTCTTTTTTATATTGAAATATTTTGTATCTTTTACATGTGAAATAAAGATGTTATATATATTATATATACAACGCAGAATTGTGCCATGCCAAAGTGCTTTTGTATAATTTTAGTGATTTTTTACCGAAATAAATTTGATGAAAAAGAGCAAGGGTAATTTGTTATATATATTTACATTTATTGAATTATCTACATCTCTGTCTCTCTCTCTCTCTCTTTCCCTCCTTTTCTGTTATTTAACGTAAAGATTATTTTGCAATATTGTGTTTTGTGCAAATGTTTATACAACATGTATAAACATTTGTTGATATATAATTGCTATTTTTAATATTTATTTCTGTACATGTTCTTCTGATTTAATTAGATAATGATATTTGATGAATCTACAACCTTGTGTTATTTGTGCACCTTCATTGACAAAGTGACAGGCGAATAGAAGCATGTTGCGCGGCTGTACCTTGATTGCAAATCTCATGAACATTGCTGAGTATAAGCATAAAGCTGAAAAAGATTAGCAAATAATCCTGAAAAATAGGTATTCAATGAGCAGTTGAAGAAGATAAAATATTAACTAATAACACTACAGCGTCTAAAAATGTGACACAAGACAACTGTGTTTCTTTCTGAAGAAACATCTCCTGAAAAACTCGCGAACATGAGATTCAATTTGGGAAAAACTAGGGGGTAACTAACCAAAGGTCATTTTTCCGCTGATGTATTTGGGGTCTCTCTGAATGTCGGCAAGAGCAGCGATCGGTATCGCCCAATTGGCAACGGGTCCCCAAAAGTGCGTGCTGAAAAAAGAACATTACATTGTTACAAGAACGTGGCAACGATATTTGATGGGACCACAAAGTGTGCTTGTGCGTGTGTGTGTGTGTGTGAGATACTCTTTTATACAGATGACGACATAACCACTACTCGCCTCATGAAATAATCGCGAGTCTCCTTGCTCTTCAAGACCTTCATTACACGATTCATCTTGGAACGATTGAACGTGCCCACTTCAAACAAGATAAAAAAACCACACTGACCGAGAGCGACTATCGTCAACAGCGATCAACAGATCTATCTAGATTCAACCAAAGGGGTTTGACTCGATCAACAAGGCACCGAGTGTGGCATGTGTGTGAAGGAAAAAACGGGCTCTTGGCGCCGATTACGCATAAAGTTGCATAATAATCGCGCATGTACAAAGTAGAGTTATTGAGGAACGTTGTAAAGAACATAATTGCGGCTCCGTACAATAACTTTTTTACACGCTTTTAGAACATTTGTATACACATATATATATATATGTAACTGTATGTACACACGCATTCATCTCAACACATCCGCGTGCGCATTTCAAACGATCGACTTTTAAAAAGTGAGGCAATATATGTGTGCGCATGCAATGAAATGTTTTAAACGTTATCTCGCTCCATCGTATGTGTTTACAATAAAATTATTAATTTTTACAATAAAATACCGACTCATCGACCTCGATTTAGAGCTTTGAACGAGATGTTTTAAACATTTGTTTCCTTATTAATTTAAAAAATTTGATTCAAAAACAAGATCGCGAATATTGCGAATATTCTCGCGCGCGACTTTTGAAAAATTTACATAAGAATTTTGCATTTAAATTACACGGGAAGTCGACGCGCACAATATTGAAAATATTGTTTGAAAAAATTGCGGAATATGCAAAAGAGAAAAAGAGACGAGTTTGTAACGTAATATGCATACTCTGTGTTTGCTGAGATAAATTTGTTTTTCTTGCATTACGCAATAAATAGAGTGTGTGATCTTTTTCTAAAACAAAAAACTCTATGCGAGTACGTTTACAAAAAAGTTGCGCGCAACTTTGTTTTCAATATATTGTCCTCGTACATGTATTGTCATTTATTATTGTGTCATCGAAGATGCGTTCGGATAGCTCGCTTTTGTTTTTTAAAAATGTTAGTCTATCTTTGATCCACATTTGACGAGCAATAGACGGATAAAATGACGCTCTTGATACAAGAGGAAACTATCCCAAACACACAGCTGAAGAAAAATAGATGTTATATAAATGTATTATATTTATGTAAGTAGATGTTACATAAATATAATACATTTATATAACATCTATTTCTTCAGCTGTGTTTGGGATAGTTTCCTCTTGTATCAAGAGCGTCATTTTATCTGTCTATTTGCTCATCAAATGTGGATAACATCTACTTATTGTATATATACATATTTATCTTGTATAAATAAATATATATATATATAATACGTAAGGTAAATATCTCAACGGCCGGATTTTTGATTAAAGTAGTAAATCAAAATATATGTAAATATTAAATATAACAACTCTCAAGTGTAAGTGCACTTTCTCGAATATTGATTTTCTAACTTTGCACGTACAAAATTTATTTTTTTAAATAATTATTTCTCTCGCAAATGTCCGGGGTCCAGGTGCTCGCCCGGTCATTGAGATTTTTTACCTTGCGTACGTAGAATAAATCACATGCGAAAGAGAGGTACCAAAAAAGTTCATAATTTATTAATACCACACTGGTCAGGTATATATATAGGTGTCTATACAAATATTTTTTGCATAGACGGTAATAATATTGTGTGTGTACATACATATTCATACATACATACATGCATGCATACATACGTACGTACATATATATGTATACATACGTTTGGCGTGTATTTACGTATACGCGCGCGTGCGCACAAACACACACACACAACACAACATATATAAAGCTACTGCTAATATCTTACAAAATTCTACACTTTTTACAATAAAATCAAAGAGAGATTACTACGTTGTGTTTTTTTTTTTTCTGTCAGTTACTTATACCATTATTAAATCCGCAGGGTTTACATATGTATATATATGTGTATATATATATATATATATATGTATGTGTACTTGGCGCGTCAGGACGCTGCTCGCGTCTTTCTCTCTCGATGCCAAATGCATTGACAGAATCTTGTCAAGACTTATCAGATACGAAACGCGCATACACACACGTATGCGTTTCATATATCTCCATATCATATACTCGGTATAGTTACAAAATAAAGAGAAGCCACATACATCTTACTCCGTGCACAACGTGTAATAAGTATCAAATAGCTTTACAATTATTATAATAATATTATTATAATAAGTCTCGGATATACTTTAACAAAAAAAAATATCTCCTTTCTCTCTCTTTTGTCTACAATTCTATAAATTTTATCATAAATAATTTTGTTTCGAGTCACTTGCTATATGTGCGAGAGAGAGAGAGAGAGAGAGAGAGAGAGAGAAAGAGAGAGAGAGAAAGAGAGAGACATCATCTAATATATATTATTTTTTATATATTTGCAGCAAGACTAGTTGAAACACACACACACACACACACACTTTGCGTACGCTCCACACACAAGATATTTAATTACTTACAGTGCAAAAAAAAAAAAAAAAACGGTACCGATTGTTATCACTGACGCTAGTACTTATATAGAAATATATACACAAAAGTATAGCGTGCATACACAACAGCCAGGTGATTACAAGTTTCTTTTTTTTGTTTTTTCGTTTTACTCTTTTTGCGTATATATATATATATATATATAATTTTTTTTTTTTAAATATATAACTTAAAAATTCTGCGATCGCGTTAAACATTTTCCTTTGCATTTATGGACCGCACACAGTGTAATATTAAAGCTAAAGTGATAAACATAAATTATAACGCGTGTTTATCTTGAAATATGTACAAATTCAAATGGTAAATTAAAACAGTTAATTTTGTTTGCGCACATACACATATTTTCTTTCTCTCTCTTTCTCCCTCCCCCCTCTCTCTCTCTCTCTCTCTCTCTCTCTATCTTCAAACAGAAACGTAATAGTTCGTCAAATAGTGTGCAACTTTTAAAGATAATTTAGTTTAAATAGAATATATACACACACACACGCAATTTTGCAATTTTATACCCCAGTATGACTTCAAAGACACGAATTAACAACAAGGCACTCAATAATTTATTGTAAGAATTCCGATATGCAAGTTTGTCACAGTCACAACATTCGCGATATATAATAGTCTTATAATTTACAGTGTCCGGGCAATCTTAAATATTATAACATCTGCGCGCGACGCGCATTCCCGTAATGTAAAATTTAATCTCGTCGTTGAAAGGCACAACTTTGAAAAATGACAGGCGCCTCCTCTCTCCCCCCCCCCTTCAGACAAAAAATGCACTCTTAGTTCAGACATCTTGTAACAAGATTTTTACAATAAATACGCAGACACAAAGACGATCGTTATTGTCGCAATATCGTCGCCGACACTTTCCTCGTCTCTCGTTAGCGCCATTTCTTGCTAACTGTGAAAAAAACATTACGAGCAATGGCAAGTTCACTCAAAGATAGATGCGCTAGAAAAACTATTGTAAACGTTGTATATTAAACTGTGTGTAAATTGTGTTACCGTCCGTCTTTTCTCGTCAAAGACCGATATCACTTTTCTCGGCTAGAAGAAAATCTCATCGTGCGACACAAAAATCTCTCTTTTTCCGCCATTCGACTCACACAAGTGTTATATATTGCTAAAGTTTTTTTTTTTTTTTTTTTTTATGTAAATCTCACAAATGTATACCGTAACGCGATAAAACGGAGCTATAAAAGACGATAGTTTTTTTTTCCTTTTCTATGTATACAACGGGGGACTACATAAAATTCGCAATACACACACCTCTTAAGATTAGAAACAATTATATATTAGAATATATATAAATATATACATATATATATAATATATATATATATGTATATATATATATATATGTACATGTATAAGGGGGGTGATATTCGAAGCTGCGTTACAACATTACGAAATGAACACATTACATCCATTCGAAAATCTATATATAAAATAGATGATTGATATTTTGTTCTTTTTTTTTTTTTTTTTAATGTATCGATTCGTTTTATATATATATATATATATATATATAGTTGTATATATTTCTATATATAATATAATAGTAATTTTTTTCTTTAAATTTTTGATATACAATTAGAAGACGATACGTTATTGATATATTACATATGTAGATATTACATATGTGTTAAATAAAATTGACACGTTTATTTAAAAGCCGTATTATTCTAATCATGTGTAACAATATCACAGTACTTGTTTGAAACATTATTAGGAGCTCGATATATTTTTTTTCCAATGCCAATACGAACGAATAAAAAAAAAATTTTTCAGGCAAAATGGTCTTTCTTCTTTTTTTTTTTTTTTTCAATAAATACGTCGTATTATACATGTCGCTTGTAGCCAACGATTATTTCACTTCTTTCACTTATCGTCGCGTCGAAATACGTTATATTCGTTGATTTGTAGGGTATATGTACACACAACGCACACTCGCACACTAAAATCGCATATCGTTAAAAAAAAGAAAAGAAAAAAAAAAGAAAGAAAAACAGGGAGACAAGAAAAAGGCAATTGCGCGAATCGAGAGACACGACTCCCGTTCGTTTCAACGATTCGTGAAAAATAAATAAAAGAGAGAAGACCGAGAGCGTTTTTTTTTATCCCAATATCAAAGAGGCGTGTCTCGCTTCTAGTTCGTTTAAAGATCACGAGAGATCCTCAGAAGAGAAAAGAGAAAAGATACGCGATAGGTAACTGCAACAAATCCTGCAAGTGCAATTGTTCATTGACATTATCTTCGATAAAAGGGGCAAAATATATACGCATCTTCGCCCCACCAATATCGAAGATCGTCGTCGAATAATTAAAAATTGTATTTACATAATTTATTGTATTTAGTTATCATCACATCTTTATCTCATTTTATCTTGTGTGCGACGCCTGAAACTTTTAGAACTGGAAGCGAACGTAATCTTCAATATGTTAGACGAAGAACACTCGGTTGAAACACCTACCGGAAACAAAGTGTGTCTTCGACACACGGACAAATTTTGTATCTTGATTATGTATAAATTGCACACAATCGTGTGTGAGAGAGAGAGATCAGCATCTGATCTCTCTCGCGTATAGAAATTATTTATATAACCCGATACCACGCGCGGGACTTTTTTTTTCCCGGGCTTCAAAGTCAAGGGAGATCAAGTGAAATCGTTTTCAATCAGCGTATAAATTAGCAAACCATCTCTGTTTGCGTTTGTTCTATACACAGTCCTGTTCTACGCAACCTTTGAGAATCCTGTAAGATTTAATGCGAATTTAGTTGGCGATGTCATTTCTCTCAACCTGTTTTTGTAAATTTAGATGCGATTTGATTTTTTCACACACAAAGAGATTTCTTTGCGAAACATATTTATGCTTATCACGTACGTAAGCTTTGTTAAAAAACACACCGCTACTAGTTTGGAGATTCTCTCTTTCTCTTTTTTTTTTCTTTTTTTTTTCGTGTAATTCCCGCGATAACAGTTTGAAAATATAATACATAGGTTTATATTTTTTTAATAAGATTAATTAAGCAGGTCTTCTAAGTAATGCAAAAGTAAAGGTTCACACTATGTTTAAACGATTAAATTTTTTCACGCGTTTTCTCTCTTTTAAATATTCATCTGTTATACTCTATTATATTATATATTCAAGCAAGAGAAAAAATTAGACGTTTCCGACGATTATATACTTTTTATACAGTAACTTAAGGCTCACTTTCGTCAACTTAATTAGCCTAATGTCATACGTAAACGGGACCTTGATTGTCGTTATCGTCCAAACTGATTCGACTAGGATACACCGGACCGCCGTTGTCGTCGAAAAACCGTCTGAACGTGAACTCGAAGAAACCGTGAAAGGGCTTCCCGTTGTCGAGCAGCTCGTCCGATTTGTTCGAGTCCGATGACTCGGAGTTTCGCAACTTGTCGGGATCCACGGGATCGAAGTTGCTCGTGTCGGTCGGATATTCGATGCGCGGTATGTGAGGCGCCATTTGACGCCGTAGTCCTTTCTCAAAGTCGATACTCGCGAAAAACGGATGGCTCTTAACCTCGCTCGCGTTTTTACCCAATCGACGATCCGCGCCTACGCATAGCTTCAGTATCAGATCCGTGCTTTCGGGCGACAGCTTCGCTTCCGGCGGTATGTGAAGAGTCGTCTCCCAGTTAATTACCTGAAACGAAAATTCAAACCACGCACACACACACACACATATTTAAAATTTATTTGCGAGAAGAAAAATGCTTTTGTGTTTAAAACTCGTTTAACTTTGAGAGATAAAATGTCTATATGTACTTTGTACTGAGTTTCAGCGGGCGTATTGGCAAGAAACGGTGGAGAACCGACCAGCATTTCGTACAAAATTACTCCCACGCTCCACCAATCGCACAACTGCGTGTATCCCGTGCGCTGTAAAACCTCCGGCGCTATGTAATTCGGGGTCCCGACCAGAGAATGCGCCAAACACCTCTGATGTTCCCTGTGTCGTCTGCGTTCCAACGGTTTCAACTGTATGCATTGACACTCGTTGTTCCAATCGTCAGCTGGATCCATTGAATCTTGTTTACCATGACCTGCAATCGCGCGGATTGTCACACATCATCATCACAGTCTGTTTCTTCTCTTCTAGCGCGAGATCTTACAATTCTAATGTAATGAGCAAAATGTAACGTTTCCTTCGGCCGCTAAAGAAAAAAGATAGAATATAAATAATTACCGTTTTGCTGGTAATATTTAGAATTGTGAGTCCAGCGAAATCCCGTACAAAGACCGAAATCGGTCAACTTAATGTGTCCGTCGCGATCTATCAGTATGTTGTCCGGTTTGATGTCTCTGTGAATAAAACCCATTTTGTGAACGCTCTCGACCGCGCATGTGAGCTCGGCTATGTAAAATCTGGCCAACGGTTCTTGGAAAATACCGAGTTTAATCAACAGCGACATCAAGTCACCGCCCGGTATGTAGTCCATTACAAAGTATAAATTGTCTTTGTCCTGAAACGAGTAATAGAGCTTGACGACCCATTCGTTGTCAGCCTCCGCCAATATGTCGCGCTCCGCCTTCACGTGCGCCACTTGATTGCGATTCAACACGTCGGCTTTGCGCAGAGTTTTCATCGCGTAAAACTGATTTGTGTCGAGCTTCCTCACGAGCGTGACTTCGCCGAACGCGCCCACGCCGATCGGCTTGATCTTCGTGAACATCGACTTGTCCATCTTCGCTCGCTTCAGTCTGATGTAATTTGATTCTTTTTGCGACAACATCTTTCTCATCATAAATTGCGCCTCCTCGCTCAGACCGATTTTAGCCATCTCGTTCTCCAACTGCAAGCGCCGGTAAATACGTTGCCTGTGCGACTTGATGACGTTCTCCACGTGTTGCTCCATGTAGAACTTGAACGCCTGAGGAGAATAGTTTTTCACCTTGCAGTCCCTGCGCTCCTCTTCCTTCTCGATACTCATTGTTTTGCGCTCGGGTATGGGAGACTGGTGCTTAATTTTGTAAGACGAGGGTGCACCACCACCCGCACCGCAACCACCAACACCGGGACCGATAATACCACCACCGGAACCACCACCGGGACCACCGCCGGGACCAGGACCGGCATCGGTGGCGGTTGTGCCGCCGCTACCACCACCGTTATCACTACTACCAGCACCGCCACTACCGCCGCCGTTATCGCCTTTAGTACCGCCACTAGCTTTGTTAACACTGCCGCCATTGCCGCCGCCGTTGCTTTCGGGCAAGGACGAGTGGTTGTTATTCCTCGCGGACATGGCGGTCGATACGACCTGTGGCAAAGGTAGCGCATCCATTGCTCCAATATGGCAATTATCGGCCGGCGAGTATTTCCTTTGGAGCGGTGGATGATGAGCAACGGGAGAGGTTCGAGTAGCGTTACCGCTCTCCATCGTGGAGGAGACTGTGTCTTCAGCGGGAGTGGTGTAAGGCGGTGGCAGTAACGAATGATGCATACCGCGCTGCGCTGCCAACGCCTGCATCGTGGTTGCGTAGCTCGGTGGTTCCGTCGTCGGTATGTTGGCAGGCGACGTGACGATGTTGCTCACAGGTGGATAAGTAGGTGGTTGTTTCTGTTGAATGGACGACGCGTAAGAAGGCGGCGGCGGAGGCGTGTTGCTGGTGGTGGTGGAAATTGACTGCGGTGCCGTGGGCGCGATCGCGGTCTGTAACACGGGTTTCTGCACTTGCGTGCTCTTGACCGACTGCATGATTATCGGCGGTTGCGTTTTGGCCTGCCGTGCACCCCATGCTTGTAACGGTGTCGGACGTGCCATCGACGTCTGCGTGCTGCTGGGCGGTATTGTGGATACGGTAATGGGACTGGGTGTACCGGCTGAAGTAGGGCCCGAGTAAATGCCCGACGACGGGCTCTTGCGATAATCTTGCTGTGACTGCGTGGGACTCTGGCGATTCTGTATGGAGGCGCTATAGGAAGGCGGTTGAATTGGTTGACCGGCGGATGAGGATGGAACTATGGGATACGGTGGTGGCGGTTCGACTTGGGTGCTCGTGTTGCCGCCGCTCGTTTGATAAATGCTGAGCGCCTGCATCTGCTGCGTCAGTTGCTGCTGCACCTGCGGCCCGTTTTGCACAATCATCGGCTGACGACTGCCCGAGTTATTGGCGTTCGCAACCGGACTGGTGCCGCGTTGCGGTGGATTTACCGACGACGCGGTCCCGGACGCGCCGGCCGTTGTCACGGCCGGTCTCGTCGGCACAACCGGCGCTGGTGACATTCGTTTGAGCATTTGCTGCATATTTGTCGGCACGTTAGGCTGATTGTAAGGCGCGTGCGGCGGCGGCGGCGGCGGTGTAGAACTACATCGTGGAGGCGGCGGTGGCGGTGGTTCGCGTTCCACAAAATTACTGGGCGAGTACTGACGACTCAGTTGCGGATGCGTGCCGAGTTCCGTAAGACGCGGACTGTCGGATCGCGAACTACCGGCCCCGCTGTCCAAAGCGGGACTGCCGCGTTGCAAATTCAATTCTCTCTCGAGACTCGGCTTTCTCATGAGTTTGGTATTGAGTTTGCTGAAACCGTTCAGAGATTCCCCTTGAGCCTGCTTCAAATACTCTACTGCCGCGTCCAACCGCCATCCTGCGAACTTGAGGGCGCGCAATCCTATTTCCTGTAAACACATATCATCCCACTCGCTTTTACTCCTCAATTGCAGTCTGGACAAAACTAAAATAAAACAGCACTTAGTTATTGCATTACGGACATGCAATCGGCATCGCAAATGCTTTAGCGCGTATATAAAGTCGACACTACTGTCTCGAACAATAAGAGACATTATTCAGCGCAAGGCATTTGCGGAATGTGGTATTGTTTTTTTCACCTCTGAATAGCCCATGGCTAACAGTTGTCCTAACGCTTGTCGCTGATCCTGCTTATCAGCAGTGGAACCGGAAGCACCGGATAGTCCGCTGAGACCGGAAGCGGAACTGATCCCGCTAGTAGTGGACACGGTAGAAATGGTGCTAGCAGCACTCGAGCCCACCTCACCGGCTCCGCCGATATTGGCAAACGGTAGCAACGAGTTGCGAATCTCAGCTAATGCCTTCTGATGGTATCCAGAACCACGTGTGCTTGATTTGCTGACCGCGGGCGGATTCATGGTAGCCCATGCTAGGCCCTCTGGGACCTAGCTTTAATCTGGCTGTGACACATACATATAAACTTTTACATACAGACAAGTACAAACATGTATCTACGCAATGATTGTGTTTGGCAAAACCGCAATTGTCGCTTTTGCAATTCTTTTTAGTCAATAAAACCGAACATTTGCGATAGATTTACAAGACTGATTCATGTTTACAAGATAACTCTAGGTTGCCAACATTTTTCATAAAACTGACCAATCATATTGCTCGCTTAGTCGAACCGGCTAATGCGATTAATCAAATTTTTCCTGTGTTCAGCTTTGCTCCAACTGGGAAAACAACTTCTCATTTATTTTCGCCATAAAACGCTCCAACTTTTCTTCTTCTAGACACGCTAAACCAAAAATATGTGCAAAAAGATGTACAGATACATGTATATAAATGTTTTCTACACGTATGTGTGTAGAAAAAAACAAAAAAATAAAAAAAACAACGCGCTATTAACTCTCAAGAGAACATTTGCATTACACAAATACGTTTTATCTTTTTGTGTTTTTCTAAGTCAAAAAATATCAACTCTAATTGAGAGAGATTACAGATTTGTCCAACGTGTCGAGGACCACAGAGTGTTGTATTGTCTCAGTAAACAACACTGGTGGTGCGCTATCTCGTGCGGTAATTTATCAGTAAACAAGCGTGTCAAAACGCGTCAGATAAAAAAAACAAAAAAAAATGTTACTAATCTGCTTGTGTATACAATTCATTTTCTCTAATTAGTTCAGATTAGAATCATGAGATTAGAAAAAAAAAAAAAAAAAAAGGTTCAAATCTGTGTCTACGCGTCGTCCCCGATAAGCGTGGAAGGAAATATGATAAACAATATGATAAACAGGCGCAACAATATCGTCAAAAGAATGCTTACAAAATAAAAGAACGTTGCTAATGGACGCTGCTCTTCAGCGTCATTGTAGCAGAGAGACAGTGCGGTGGTATGTACCTCCGGTGCTCGGGTGTGTGTGTGTGTGTGTGTGTGTGTGGTTCACATAATTTCTCGGAGACGTTACGCGAACCGAATGTTTCTCGTTTACACGCAACAAAAACGCGTTTCTATCACCGGACCGCGTTAGCCGACGCGGGACGGGGATACAAACAACGAGAAGGGTCCGGACCATGCGCGAACACCTTGGTGATGAGTACTACTACCTACTTGACAACTCACGGGGATAAGAGACCGATCACGCGCGTACGTTCATTTCGCGGAGACGTCGTCGAGGCGACGCGGCGACGGCGACGACGACGACGACGACGGTGGCGGCGGCGCACGTCGCGACCGGCATCTTCGTGGGAGCCCGAGCGAGCGAGAAATAAAATTCTTGCGCGTGTGTGAGAGCTAACCTATGTACGAGCTTTTATTTCTGGTGAACGGTCCCTGTTTACGTACGGGATGCGACAGGTTCGTCGTAAGCGCACGACGTTCGCAAACGCGGTGCTCACGGCACGACGACGGCGACGTGCGGCCAATCGCCGCGATTATCCGCGCAACGAGACTCATCCGACGGGACGACAATGTTGGTGACGGGTTCGCGACTAGCGACAGCAGCAGCGACCATTTCGAACATATTCCCGTCGTCGCTCGCTCACATCCGCGTCCCGCGCCAAGACATGTGACGGACCGACCAGGATCGCGCAACGATCGTAACGTGGTCGCGATGGTGTACGCGCGCCAGGAGTGCGATCTCGCTCTCGATCTCCTGGTGCTCGGTTACGTGCGGAAGAGCGATCAGGACCGATCTCGAGCGAACACAGCAGGCAAACACATACACATTGTAACATGCATTTTAGCATATTGCGCACACATATATACGCGCATTTACTTGTGTGTCAATCATGTACCATACGTTAACGCGCGTGCTCGTACGATCCCTACATGCGTGGGATTTCTACGCACGCGCAGACTCACGCGAGTCAACACGTGATTGTTCCCCCAAGATTGTCCCCGCTCGCAACAAAATTTTCATCATCGCGCTTACACGCAGGAATAACTTCAGGCCGCTGCGTTAAGCCGCGGACGCACGATCGAGCTGGTCGGCCAATCGGAGACTCGAGCCAGTCGGCCAATCACAGACCAGCGCTCTCTCGAGTGTAAACCGCGTTTAAGAAAAACGTCGGCCCGCGATTGGTCGCTCGCGTCTTGCCGCTTTCGGGTTTGTTCGTGTGCGTTCCCAGGGGTACGTTCAAAAATCCTACCTTAGTTACTAAAATGTTATATTTTACGTCACGTGTACTATAGTTTTTGGTTACCAAGGTAAGATTTTGGAACGTAACCCTGGCTGAAGTCTCTGACTATAGAAACGTATATTCACACACACGGTCTGAAAACTATAGCATGTGTACCAACATCCACCCAAAACTGCGCAAAATTCTAATAATAATAATAAAAATGTATTATTATATATAACATTAAATAATACATATTTTGCATATAATTTATTATATATTTATAATATTATACTTTATATTGTATTATATGTATTATACACATACTACAGAGTAATGTCACTGACCTCCGCCGCGCAACTTTAGCGGGGTCACTGACCTGGACCGCGCGGCCTTGGCGGGGTCACTGACCTCGGCCGCGCGGCCTTGGCGGGGTCACTGACCTGGGCCGCGCGGCCTTGGCGGGGCACTGACCTCGGCCGCGCGGCCTTGGTGGGGGGGGGGTCAATGACCTCGGTCGCGCGACTGCGGTGGAGTCACTGACCTCGGCCGCGCGACCGCGGCGGTGTTACTGACTTCGGTCACGTGATTACGGTATATATATATATATATACATATATGCGTATGTGTGTGTATTATATATAGATATAGAATATTACATTTAATATATAAATTATTCTCTTTTTTACCCTTTTCCTTGTCACGTGTTGTTTTTCCATTTCTCTCTCTCACTATTTTTTGAGTTTGATTTTCATGCGTTATTTCTGACATTTCTCATATGTGTATTGTATGGTTTATAAGACGTATATACTATCTGTCATCGCGGTGACAGGTTGTGTTTACTGACAACACGTTAAATAAAAATAACAACAGCGTGCGCGTAGCGCACGCCTGTGTTGTGTTTTTTTCCTACCAGAAAAAACATTTGCAAATAATCAGAATCGATTCTATCGATCTTGATTGTTGCATCTTTTCCGTATTGCCGATTGGTTGGTTGATCGAGTAGAGTCGAATCGAATCGGTAAGATCGGAGAGTAAATAATGACAAGAAAGCGATTTTGAGACCGTTCGTCGTATACGTGGAGAAAATTAAAAACGTGACTAAAGTCACATGACAGGAAAGAGTAAAAAAAAACAACACGTGACTAAGGTAATTTGCGCAAACGCAAGATATAGATCTCGTAGAATTGACCAATCACGCTGGTCAATTGGCTGATTCGATCAATACGATTGGTCAATTTTACCAGACCTGTTCCTTGCGTTTGCGCTTGCGATCAATGTAGAACAGGCTTAAAGCGCGACCCTAACCTTGTTCCCGAAGTAAACCTTAAGCCCGTTCTACATTGATCGCAAGCGCAAACGCAAGGTATAAATCTCGCAGAATTGACCAATCACGCTGGTCAATTGGCTGATTCGATCAATACGATTGGTCAATTCTACCAGACCTGTTCCTTGCGTTTGCGCTTGCGATCAATGTAGAACAGGCTTTAAGCACCGAGTTTTGAACCCGGCCATTGTAAATTAACTCAATTTTACTTTATTCTTGCGTGTCTGTGATCGCTACATCAAACCAAACAAACCTTCGCGCTTGGATTTTTTCCGTGAGCTTCCGATATTTTCAAGACGATATCGCTCGGATTGCTGCGTTCAAGTTTTGTCACAGATTCGCGTTCCTGCGGTCACATTCTCGTCTAAATCTCCAGTAAATTTCGCTCAAATAAGATGGTAAGCAGGGGTATCGCGTTTTTTGATTCACCTGAGCAAAGTGAAATGTTGATTTCGTTTCTTCCGCCACAATGTGGTACAATTTTTCGCATTTTATGTACTTCAACGTTTCTAATTTTGACAAATTTCTATTTACGCTTTTACACATTAAGAAATAACTCTGTCCGGTAAAGTAATTTGTTATTGAAAACAATTACAATCTCATCATAATCATTCGCTTCTAGTCTCACACAATATTACTGGTACAACCCGGACCCAGACCTGAAACGAGAACATACTCGGATTACGAGAGCGTAAACGACTGTATGGAAGGTAATCTATTTTTTTTTTTTTTTTAATTGATGTTTACATTTGGTGTATGTAAAACAATTTATAATTGTTTTCTGTTTTATGAGCATGGTGTTTCCAAACTAGCGATCAACCAAAAAGCTACTGTTTCTACATGCAATTGTAAGTCAAAATGTACAACAAAGTTTGTTTTACATGAGGCTTTATTTTGAGAGAAATTGAGTTTCGAGAACTAAACTACATCTATATGGTTCTTTCGATGTAAAAAGCATTCGCGAGAAGCAATTCTATAATTTTTCCACTTGTATTTGCATGTAAGATCAGTATCTTTTCCGTTATATCAACAGTTTAATACCTGGGTAATGTCAGTAAAGTAAAAAAAACCAACAAAAGAAAGATTCTCTTGTATCTTGTATCATCTTTTTAAGGAACAAGAAGAGACACGTATTCTATACGTTTGAAACATACTGTGCAAATTTTTCTTTCTCACTGTCTGATGTTCTCACATTGCTTACAAATTTGATTAATTTTACTTTAAAATTTTTTTTATTGCAGGTGTTTGTAAAATTTACGAAGAACACTTGAAGAGACGAAATCCAAATACCCCAACCATTACCTACGACATTACCCAGCTGTTCGATTTTGTCGATCAGTTAACGGATATATCATGTCTCGTATATCAGAAATCGACCAACACGTACGCCCCTTACAACAAGGATTGGATAAAAGAAAAAATATACGTTTTATTGCGCAGAGCAGCGTCCGGGTCAATGAGCGATTAATGAGTAATCAATGTATAAAAAAAGATAGACTCGTATTCTTTCGTACACATAAAAATGTATAAAAATTTATATAAGGTTAAGAACAATTGCGTCGTACTCGGCGTAATAAAACTGATGCTATCTTTGTCTCTGTCTAATATTATAATTGTACTTTACATAATTTTGTATACATCCTATATAGGTTTCTTTTGTCTGTAAAGTATCCCCCCGACCATACCAACACATTCTCGTTATAATTTTGTGGCATTTAATAACTAACACAAGTGGTACTTTTTCAATACCATCTGTATATTTATTAAAATAAACCACTTTTTTTTGTACTTTTCCCTTGTAACATTATTAATAAAGGAAAATTTAATCATTTAAGATAATATCACATTACAATCTTTGTTTTCTCTGGTTAAACATTTTATATAAAAGTATAGAAAATTAAGGGTTTTTTTTTTTTTTTTTTTATAACACACGTAGAATTGTATATTTTATATACACGCAAGTCGTAAATCTTTTATAAATGTACCGCGTTGTGAGGAGGTTGAGATGTTGACTCTGAGTATCAAGCCTCCGCCGTCGTTTGCTCGTCACCTTGCGCATCCGAAGTTTGATTTTCACAACCAGTATCAACGGCAGAAGAATTTTCTTCTTTCTCCGCACTTGGTGCAACAGTGTCAGAGCTTTTTTTATCATCTTCTTCGACCGCTGAACTTGCAGTCTCGTTAGAAGAGATATGCGTGTCCTAAAAATTTGTATAGTTTACTTATAATTGTCTGAGACACACCGGTTATTTAAGCTGCTGTTTGTTTTCGCTCCTAGCAAGTTGTATACACGTGCAAGAATCTCGATGTTGTTTGTGGAAAACAAAATGTTTACCTTGGGTTTATTGCTGTTGCATATTTCAAGCAGATTGTATTTCTTAAACTTGTAATAATAAGGAGCAATAGAAAGCAAGCAAACTCCACGTATCACCTCGACAACCACAGCGATTTCAGGATTTTTCAAATCCGCTTTGTTGCCTGTATTTTTTTGCATAATTATTTCCGCCAAGTCTTCGATAACTTCAATTCTCTTGATGCAATTGTTGCTGTGGCGGCTAGAATATCATCCCGTAAGACGCAAAGTATTTGCTGCTTTTATGTACAAATTTATATACAAACTTGCTTAACTTACTTAAAGACAATGCTGAACGTTTTAGGTTCTTTAGTGAAGTACTTTTCGAACACCAGGCTCGCTTTTGTTTTTATGTCATTTAAGTAAGCCTTGCACACAAGTTCAATTGGAAGCAATCTCAATAAATATCTACTACACTGTTCTTTGGTCGCATCTAAGTGAGTCACAATTTTGGTGACCAGTTCTAGTGGATCTGGTAAAGTGGTTTTTATGAAAATCATATTTTTCACACCCGTATCCACCATCTGTAGAAGAAACACTTAGATAATACTGTTTTTTCCTAAGATAAAATAATATTATTCTAACGAATACTACATTACTCAATTTTTATACTCAAGATTATCTTAAAACGCCGAATGGATTGCTCTATCATGTACCGAGCGTTTGAAAATGAACTCGGGACAATCTCTAAATATAAGATCCAACTACGAATACAAGCTACAATCACTTTGCTATTGTCATTACTTGAAATTTTCGAAAAGACGGTGGTGTTTCATGCAACGTTTTAAGTTGCTTGATTTCTTTTTCCAAACTAGTCGATATATCTTCCTCCTCTTTCTCAGCATCTCCCTCTTCTCCCTCATCTTCCTCCTTCTCGGTATCTTCCTCCTTCTCGGTATCTTCCACATTCTTCTCTGTTCCTTTATCATCGCTTACACTTGTTGACACTTCAGATTCCTTACAATATCAAGGATATAAAATTGTTTACAAATGTTGAATGTATTATTATAGCAAATAGTTATCTTGCAAATATGTGGCACTGTGTGTGTGTACCTTGGATATCTCCGACGTGGTGGATTTCTCATTTGCAAACAAATTGAGCAGTTTGTAGGCATCGGTAACACAGCCCCTCTCGTAGAAGTTGCACGTGCACAAGAACCCGGTCATACCCGGTTCTAGCACAATTTTCTTATGTTTCTTTCGATTGTTCCACTGATTGGTGCTGGTGTTTCTCTTACGTGTATTCATCGGATCGTTCGTCTGCATTGTTTCAATTTTGTGTATTTGTTAATTCGCTTTTATATATAATATATATAAACTTCTTCCACACTTCTCGCACATCGATCGATTACAAAATACATAAACATTCACCCCGCTTTTCTGAAGTTCGTATCGCAATCGCATCAAACCCGCGTCCACAGATTTCAAATTGCGAACGAGACCGAATTTGAATTCAACCAATCGGAATGAGAAAAACCGATCTCGAGTTTACCAACGTTAATTGGTCAATTCCCGCGCGGTGATCGGCGGACGAGAAAAAGTAGCCAATAGCGTTCTCCGAGTTGTCTCTTCACTCTGGACGCGACAGACAGAAACAGATGGACGGTCTTCAGCATCCATCTCTTTCTGAAGATCGACTTACTTCTCCATCCCCCATATCCCTGTCTTTATTTCTCGTATGTTTGTGGTCTTCATCCGGCTCGTTCACTTCCGTTTGAACAGCGCGAACTGGTTGTTTGTTCTCTTTCGTGGAGCTAAGGCCGTATCGGCGACTTACACCGGTTTGAAATTTTCATCCGACTTTGAAATACAAAATCCTACTGCGAGACATGACGACCGAAGCTGAGCTCGCGTGCGTTTATTCCGCACTGATCCTCGTCGACGACGACATCGCCGTGACCGTAGGTATCACCTCACGTGGGTGCCATTAGACACTTTTTTTATTTAGTCAGGATCGTATATATTTTTGTTGAATATATTTTTCACGTATATTTAGCAAATGTGTCGCAATTGTAGCTCGTATATTTAGTTAACAGAAAATTTTTTTTTACAAACAATTATAACAATCAAAGCGGATCTTATACGTGGAATAAAGTTTGTGCAAACTTTGTGTGTAAAATTGAACATAAACAAAAGTAGAACACAATAGAAATATACTACATCTCTTAAATTAGTAACACATCTATTTTACAGGGTGAGAAAATTCAGACAATTCTAAAGGCTGCAAATGTAAACGTCGAGTCTTATTGGCCTGGACTTTTTGCTAAAGCTTTGGAAGGTGTAAATGTCAAAGAATTAATTACCAACATTGGATCCGGAGTTGGAGCAGCACCTGCAGGAGCAGGTAATAAATTTTTTTTTCCTGTTGAAACAATATTACAAACACTTGAGTTTGTTTTTCTGCAAATAAGCATAAAGATATTTGGCTGTATAGCATTTTAAATGGACACTGAAAGAAAGAGACAATTACACAAATGTAAATGTAAAATTATACTTGAAAAAATAACTTTTCATAGTTGAAAGATATTTTTCAAGCTTAAAAGTCCTAAGTTTATCCTCTTCATCCACCGATCTAGCAAAATCCTAGCTAAGTCCGGTCAGCAAAAGAGGAAAACAGAAACAGAAAACAAATTTGTTGGTTGTATCACATAGATACAACCTTGATTTTGTTAGCGACATTACATAAAAGTTATAATATTTAGCTATTAGTATCAATATTGTAGTAATTTATACTTTTGCTTAAAAAACCTGCATATTTTTACTTTACATTTAAACAAATTCTGTGGTATTTTATACAGCTCCAGCTGCTGCGGCGCCTGCCAGTGCTGAGGCCGCTCCAGCTAAGGAAGAGAAAAAGAAGGAGGAACCGGAAGAAGAATCGGACGACGACATGGGCTTCGGTAAGTTATTTTTATCAAGTTTGTGATATATTTTTAATGTCACAAAGATGATGATTAAAACAGACAAACAATTTATACATTCAATAATTAATACGATAATTAATACACATGTACACACGTGTGTTAACTACAGAACTCACATATGAGAGATTAATATTTCACAAATATGAGACTATGATAAAAAGCAAGATACTTCAAGAGTTTAAGAATTTTGAGAGAAAACGAAACAAAATAATTTTTATTTTTAAAAAATATACTTTTGATATATATGTTCCGTTTGAACTAATATTGCGCTATTATGATTTTTTTACAGGTCTATTTGACTAAGCTCAACTATGTTGGTCCATTCCTTTTATGTATGTACAGTTATGTTGTACAATAAAAAATAAAATATTTTGACAGGAGGAATATACACGTTTTCTTTTCTTTTTTAACCATAGAAAAGCCGATCGCAAACAATTTAAGGACAACTTTTGCTTGCTTTGCTGCGCTTTTTATATTCTCTGTTCTATGTTACATATGAGTATAAAACCACAGAGAGCATAAATTCGAGCATATTTGTTGCGATAAACTCTGTGGAAAAGACTAACATGCGCAATAGCGATTTGCAAGAAAGAACCTAATGTTGCGGATGATCTGTCGGTATCTCTTTCATAGTCTAAAGCTTTTTTTTTTTTTTTTATCACTGAGACGGAACAGTCGTCCATCCACCGATCTCTTTCTTTTGGTTCGTCAGTGCCAATAAACACTTTTTTTATGTTGAAAAGTTTAGAAAAAAAAAAAAACCACGAGCGCGACCAACGTGACGGACGTCTTAGGATCTTGCTCGCAACTACCACTCTGTTCCTTTAATCTATCTAACTCTTCAAGTTACTTGTACGTACATGTATCTCAATTTAGCTTTTCAAATCACGAGTATATGATCTTGGCAAAGTAAAATTTATATAGTCTCGCAGCGCTATACATTTTGTTCTCGGTGAAGCGCGTCTACATTTTCCGCAAAACGAAGGTCTAAATTTTTATCGCGAAAACATAGCGGAAGAGTTCGAGCTCTCGAAAGTTTTTGTTTTTTTTTTTTTCTCTTTTTATGTTATAATTTTTCTCGTGCAATTGAAGTGTGCGATTTCGTTTATCCAGAACAACGTATATAACGATACTATCAATAATTTGCTATAATTTACGTTTTTTTTTTTTTTTTAATACTTGAACAAAGCGGTTTTTTTTTTTTTTTTTTTTTAATTTTTCGACTCGCCGTTGTCGGGTTCCGACAGTGGCAACCATTGAGCCGAAGCGCCTTTCCCGGACAATACGCGTTGAAACAATTCTCTCTGACAGGAGTCAGACACCTGACATCTTGCCAAGAGATCGCCGTTCGCGCGCAACACGGAGAATTGCAAGATACACTTGGACAATACGTCGCCACTAACGTCGAAGCTAAGAATGTCGTTCCACACGGGACTGGTGGCCTCGTGCCGCACGCCCGACTTCTTCTTTTTCAAACTCTTGCCGTCCTGTATAAGCGATACCTTTAAACAAAACAATCATTTGTCTAATTACCCTCGTTGTTTGTTTCCATTGCTGCCGCAACTGAAACCGCAATGAATTGCTCTTCTGCTCTCGATTATACAAGTGAATTTCTAGAAATAACTTCTATTTTTTAATATATGACAAGTTTTAGGCATATATTTTCTTCTGACGTCACAAACCACGTCCTGTAAAGAGTGTCTTGAAGAGAATAAATAAGATATTTTACCTTTACATAGGGATTCGCGTTCGCGACGTCGTCGATAACAGGTAAATTTCTCGCTCTGATGACAATGACCGTCAGTTTCTCCGCGCACAGCTGATACGAGATGGATACCATCAGTTCTCCCAGAGGTGGTGCTTTGAAACCGCCCTCCGCTCCGTATCGCAAGACCGGTTTCGTAACGGTTACCATATTCGCACCGAGATCCGTCATGGAAGACAGAGGAAGCTGCACGTATCCCAGACCGCGATGTCTCGTGAACGCGTCGAAATCGTAGAGCAGAATTTCCAACGTTCTACCGAGCAACGATGACGCGGGCGTTACTTCAAACACGAAGTCCTCGTCGAATACTGGAGGAAAGCAGGTCGGACAAACATGTTATTTATTTATTTCACAAATAAATAAATTATATACAACGCGATAAACCAGTGGAAAATGAACATGCACGTATAATATACCGGGATTCAGAGTGCGCCTGTGTATTGTGGTTTGCCACACGTTGTTCCGATCAGGGAGCAAACGTATCTTGGCGTAAGGATCCGCGATTCCGCTCAATTCCCGAGGACGGAGATCGTGCGCCTTCGAAGATGCGAAGAAGAGAATTTTTAATTTATAAATTTAATTTGTTTCGAATTACATTTCTACTGCACGAGATATTATATAGAAACACTACCTCGATAAGCCTCACGGTAAGTATCCCGGCGTTAGCGTCGTAAAGTAATCCCAGTTTTAATTCACCTCTGATTTCGTCGGAAGACGATGTTGATGAAGACGCGGATGAGAGCTACAAAAAAAAAAAAAAATACATTTACATTTAAATGGACGCAATTGTTGCGACAAATTGGCAGATGTGATGTACCTTCTGCCGCGGCGCCGATTCGACCTCGACGTTGTTCAATCTGGAATAAGACCCGTCTATGCTTCGCAGCGGCGGTCTGACTATCACCATGCGTTTCTCAGACGCAACTACCGCGCCTTCCGGAAGAGGCGGTGCGAGTGGACTTATCGGAGACGAAGGAATGTCGTCCGATTCCGAAAAGTGCCGTATGCCTGCCGAGAACAAAAAAAAAAAAAAAAAAACAGACCTTGATCTCAGAGTTTCTTAAACCTTCTTCGATTCATATCGCGTCAAACAAGATCTAAACTTGTCAGAGTGCACATATCTCGTTTTACAATCACACTTTGTTCTTCTCAACAGTGTTTTCAAAATGTATTTACCTCTTCTGGGAGAATCGCTGGCAATGCTATCGAATACATGATCAGATTGCCACTCGTCATCATCTGACTGACTGTCGCTGGTGCGCTTGGAGATTTTATTATCCCGCGAAAGCGCGACACCGACCAAAACATCCTTGGACGATCTCGCTGCCTCTTCCGCTCTGTCCAACAAATCTTTTTCAAACCTACATAGAAGCAGATTACGTTACTTTCGCATCTGTTCTCTCTCACGGTTACAAAAATGTATTCCATCAAAGCCAGGTACAAAAAAAAAAAAAAAAAAAAAAAAAACTTTGACGTGTTTTTGCGCAAATATTTTACAA
>NW_018020655.1:702422-722362 GCF_002006095.1 Pseudomyrmex gracilis
CCGACCAAAACATCCTTGGACGATCTCGCTGCCTCTTCCGCTCTGTCCAACAAATCTTTTTCAAACCTACATAGAAGCAGATTACGTTACTTTCGAAGCTGTTCTCTCTCACGTTTACAAAAATGTATTTCTTGAAAGCCAGCTTCAAAAAAAAAAAAAAAAAAAAAAATAACTTTGACGTGTTTTTGCGCAAATATTTTACAATAAATTTGTAATGTATCTTATATTTGTATTATTCTACCGCATGTGTGCGTTGTGGCTTGAATTTTTTCAAATTGTTACAACAGATGTATTGCACTACCGTTTTGTGACTGTTCTTGAAGATAATTACTTAATTAAAACAACAATCAAAAAATCAGCAGCAGTGTTGTGTTTATATGTAACTTTCTGATGTGATATCAGTAAAAGAATATATAAAAATACATGCCAGTTGAGCGGTCCACCGCCAGAAGAAAGCAACGGCAATCGTCGACGACGCGCACAAATCGTGTAAACGATTATTGCCGAGATCGCTCCGGTAGCGGCTCCGACCGTGCCCAGAACAGCAACCACCCCGACTCCGTGGACGTCCATAATATATAAATACTACAAATCTAGATTCTCATCAAAAACTCCTCTATTGTTATATACTAGATCTCATGTATTATGTAGTATATCGACGCGAGTACAGCTGTGTGTGACTCGCAATTGCGCTACAATCCAAGAATAAAAGAAATCGCGTTAAGAAGAACACGCGTTGTTGTTGTTGTTTGTTTTCCCGGTGTAAATAAAACACGCAAACGAACGTTTTACCTGTGCGTCGTGTGTGTGCGTTGCAACGTTACATTATTCCGTTCAGATGAAAAAGATTAATATAGGAAGGGATGCAGCAGCACAGGCTGTTTCCTGGTCTCGACGCGAATCGACGAAACCGGACGAAAGATCTGATCACAACCGAGACATCTCGCATCGATGGATGATGAGAGACGAATTGTCAACAAGTTGAAGACATTTCTCTCTTGATCGCGGTTGATTGTTCACGGAAACGTGCGTACATTTTCTTCCATACCGTTGAGAAACGCGACACAGACCTCGCTCCTCCTCTTTCAGATGAGTATCTAACGACGGGGTGCGCGTGCGCTCGTATCCGATCATCGAAAACTCGCCGCGGCAACGAGAAAACCGAGCAACCTTGAATCAGGAAAATTGGAGACGTTAATTGCTCCATAATTTGAAAAGTTCTCTCGTCCAATTAGAAGATCGCACGAAGCGATCAGATCTAAAACATTTATATAGTAATTATATATAAATTTGTACGTCTGTACGTGAGATAACGCAAAGCTCCATTTCTCTCTCTTACCCCTAAAGCAGAAAAGGAAAGTAAAACTATAAAAAAAAAAAGAAAAAAAAACGTCTCATAGATTTAACACTCATTTAAAACACCTAATGACTGGCACTTTAAAAGATCTGTCAAGATTGTTTTCAAGAGAGTTGCAATTAGAGAACTTTAAAATGTTGCTGTATGCATAAGATCTAAATTAGTCCTACTATAACGCAAAAAGTAACACCACGGACAAAAATGTTAAAAACTAGAAAAAAATCAATAAGTACCAATTATTGGAGAGAGGCTTTTGCTAGCCTAGTAGGGTTCCGGTTACTCCCCGGTTGATCATCTCCTCAAAGATTTTCCTTCTCTCTCTCTCTCTCCGTCCCTTTCGCTCTTCCTTCCCCTCCACAATCTTGCGTCCCATCCCTTCCCTTCCTTTCAATGTCTGTCATGTTTAACTACACACATCCATTTTTGCGTTTGCACTTAATCCAGCAAACCTGCAAGAACAACAACACAATTAGACACACAAGGAATTATTAACAATTGCTGAATACATATATTGGACAGAAGACATGACCGGTTTAGGCATGGACTTCGAGGACGATTTCTTCTTTGAGGAGGACAAAATGTTGGTTATAGCGAAAACATATGGACATACTTGAATCATTAATTAGGTGTAATTTTATTAAGCCGCATTATATTATTGTCACGATACGCTTTTTTTTTTTTTTTGTATTTTCAACATGCATGTGCAAATGTCACCAGTGCTGGTGTATGTGTGCGTGTTACATACCCACAGTACACGTTTTAAAAATCTGGATGGACAACTTTGTCAACAATTTGGACAATGCAATTATCTTACAAAATTATTTTGATCTCTTTATCACACTCAGCTAGCACCAAGCTGCACCAATTGGCAATAATCTGGAAGATCGCATTTATGTATGGCATTAGTTCGATTTTATACATGTCAATTATATTGATTCGTTTATTTGTTTTTCCATTTGGCTTTGCGCTCAATTTTTTCTCTCTACCAAATTTTTCATTTTTTTCTTTCTCTCTCTCTCTCTCTCTCTCTTTATTGTGCTTTGTCATGTGGGAATTTAGACCAAACATACAAGTGGTCTTGCAAGATCAATTTGTACAGCAAGGATCTACTAACCAAATGTAAGTTTTTTCTTTTGAAATATGTTTGTTTAAGATATATATATATATATGTACTGTTGTCAATAATATATCAAAGTGTTCAAGTAGATATATGTATGTGTATATACGTTTATATTTTGAACACACACTTCGACAGAAGTTAAAATTTTTCTATGAGATATGAATAGAACAGTGGTGGTAATATAAAAAAAAAAAAAAATACAATATTCGTAAAACAATAAACTTGCTCTTGCATGTACGTAATTTTTATAAAAAAAAGCTATTTATAGATTTTTATTTGCACATATGTGTTAAGTATTTTTCAGTTGATGGTCAAAATATTTTTATACGCACTATGTTTATATTTCTTACACGGCTTCTTGCGATAAATTAACATTTTCTATGTTTTTTTTATTTGATGCTCAAATGTACGCGCGCTAATGTATTGTATTTTTTATTGGCAAAAATATCAGGGGAATGACGATTACATCTGGGAACATAATAATACAGAAGGACGCCAATAATCTTATTGGCATAAGTATTGGCGGGGGAGCACCTCTCTGCCCGTGTTTGTATATTGTACAAATTTTTGACAATACACCCGTCGCTCTGGACGGCACTCTTCAAGCTGGCGACGAGCTTGTGGCGGTGAACGGGGCGTCGGTAAGGGGAAAAACCAAGGTTGAAGTTGCAAAGATGATACAATCTTGCGACTCGCAAGTCAGCATCAATTACAACAAGTTACACGCCGATCCGAAACAAGGCCGCACGCTTGATATCGCTCTGAAAAAGGTAAGTTCAACTTCAGCCACGTTAAGAAAACTCTCTTGTGTAATGTTGTGTGTACGTGTGTGTGTGTGTAGGTAAAACACAGACTGGTCGAAGGAATGGGCAACACCACAGCCGACGCGCTCGGACTATCGCGCGCCATTCTTTGCAACGACGCCCTTGTTCAGAGACTGATGGCGTTAAAACGCACAGAGAATTTCTACAGAGGTCTTGTCGCGCACGCGAAAGCTACATTGCATGCTTTTTTTGACCTGACACAAATTTACAAAGGTATAATTTTCTGACGAAATATATCTCTTGTATCCTATTTTTTTGTACATTATTACTTGGACAGCGTGTTTCTTCTAGTATTCGGAGACGCTTTCGCCGCCATAGGAGTGCGAGAGCCACAGCCACGTGCCAGCGAAGCCTTTCGACAATTCGGCGAGCAACACAGACAAATGGAGAAGTTCGGAGTGATAATGTTGAAAGCTCTGAAACCGATATTGAACGATCTGGGAACGTATCTCAACAAGGCCATACCGGACACGCGATTGACCATCAGCAAATACGCCGACGCGAAGTTTGAGTATCTGTCGTATTGTCTGAAGGTGAAGGAACTCGATGACGAGGAACAAAGTTGCGCCGCTCTGCAAGAACCGCTTTATCGCGTGGAAACCGGCAACTACGAGTATCGTCTGATACTGAGGTGCCGGCAGGAAGCTCGCGCCAGGTTCGCCAAGCTTCGCTCGGACGTGCTGGTGAAGCTCGAGCTGTTGGACAACAAACACGTCCAGGACGTGGTCTGGCAGTTGCACAAATTCGCGGCAGGGTTGGCCAAGTATTACGCCAACACGCGAGACATGTTGTCGGCGGTGACGCTGTTCCCGGTTGAGGTCGATCTGTCGCATTCCGCGTTTCAGTACAAATCTACCGGTCCGCAAACGTTCACCTATTCGAACGCCGATGTTGACGAATTGGAACCGGAGGAGAAACAGCATAACATAAAGGAGGAACTTCTCATCGACACGTCGAATTTTTCAGAGGAACCAACAAACAACATATAGCAATAAAACTTTGTACAATTTGTGATAGCAGGATCGCTTACGGCAAATCGGCTGTGGCGAGTCTGCCATTTCTTCACTTTCTTTCTCTGTATAATTTACTTGAAACTTTATTAGCATAAACTTACATCAGCGTTTGAACGTCGTCACGGTATCTTTGACCCTTTCTTCTTTTTCCAGACGTTTTCTAAAATTAATTAGTGTTTTACATATAATTAGAGTTCCTCTTACAAAAGTAGTTTATTAAATAACTATCTTCCTTTACCTCAGAACGCATATTTCTCCGATTTCTCGAGCTTTCCCGCGCTTTTGCCATATTTTCTCGCTTCTACGAACAGATTTCACTTGGCGCTCGCAACCATCACGAGCATAGGTCGGATTTACAATGTTCTGTCGCATTGGTCGATCTGCCGAGTCGAGCACGAACGCGATTGGACGTTGGGTGCGTTCAGACAACTCAACGGTTGCGCAACGGTTGAGAGATAATCACTTCTGATTGGATCGTACTTTTGGAACCGCAGCAGATTTTGAAGAATAGTCCTATCACAAGTGATGATCTCTCAACCGTTGAGTTGTCTGAACGCACACGTTGCGAACGTTGCCCGCGATCGTTGCGAGCGCCAAGTGGAACCTATTTGCGGACGATGCCTTTAGCTCGAAGAAAAAAAAATAAACATTCGCGTTTTCTACTTCACTCGCTCATTTCACAAGTTACGCGTGATAAGAGGTAAAAGAGTATAGTGTCAAAAACTTGGAAAATCACATCATTATATAAAAAAATAATTAAAACTAGTTAAAAATTACACCAAAGAAACATCTTTGAAAGTGGCAAGTTAATTACAATGACGAGTAATATAAGTATGTATCATCTTTCTCTTTAGCAGACAATTTAAAAAAAAAACAAATGCTTTTCTAGAAAAATCAAATCATAAAATATTGTTAATAATAAATTATTACTTTCAGAACGGTTATTATGTTCGCCACTTCCTGGATATTTGACGAGTGGTGCGACAGTCTGTGAAAACACTGAGCAACATCTCCTCAACTTCTTGCAAAACTTGCTGCCAAAGTCGGACTGTAAATCTATTTCAGATGAGTTGCGAAAGGTAACACAAAGAGAGTTTGTAAAAACTGTAAAAACTATTTTCTGTGTAATTTTTTATCTCTGTTTCAAATTGTTCTCCGTCTCTTCTAAATGAGAAACCAAAATCGCTAAATTAATATAAATCTTTGTTTTGTAAAAAATTTCAGACTTTTATATTCAGCAAATTCAAGGTAAAGCACAAGCAAAAACATCATAGTGGCAAAGGCAAATTCTCTCTTTCGTCCGTCAGGAAGAGAATGCACTTTGGTCTGAACAAAATTGGTCACAACAAAAGTCAAATCAAGTACCATGATATTTTGGCTTTGAAGCAACTGTGGTTAGATTACATTCGAAATATGCTCGGTATCAAATCGTTCACCAGTCTGCCGGAAGATCCTAACAGTTTAAGTTTGGAAAACATCAGCAAACAATTGATGAAAGCTGATTTTCATGGCGCCGAAATATCAGTGGACAGTTCAACGTGTCCTACTTTGGTAGGATTTAGAGGAATTGTTATACAGGATACAAAAAATACTTTCAAGATATGTGGGACGGACAATGTCATTCGAAGTGAGTGAAAATATCTTTGAATTTTGTCTTTTTCCCTGCAAAGTGTAAACATAATTGTGTGTTTGTGTGTGTATAAGATTTATAAATTTTTTCAACTGATGTGATCCTACAGTCAAGTGATTTTGCATGTTTGAAAACTCTTGTGTAACAATATGTACATTGCATTTGTGTTTTCAGCAATACCAAAAAAGTCAGCTAAATTTTCTATTTACTTGGATGATGGCGTGGTGTTGAAAACGTTTGGGAAGCAACTTTGCGTAAGACCTGTGGAACGTACCAGTAAAAAACTAAAGAGCACAAGACTAGTTCAATTGTGAGATATTGTAAATACTTTTCTCAAATAAAAACAAAAAAACATATTACACACTAAGTCTTTCCAGTGTTCAAATATTCTCTTCTTGTGTGTAAAAAAAAAGATTTGTTTCTTACTCAAAGAAATTGTCAAAATTGCGTAAACATCGATTTTATTGACGCACTCTCTCTGTAAGGTCTGGTTTTTTCTCAATGTGGAATATATAATATTCTATACGTAAACGCGCGATTTTTGGCCACCTTTGTGTGGCCATAGGCGTCTTCTAATTCTTTGCAACGTCGGTATTGAGCATCTAATAGTTACATCATATATATATATAACAAGTTACATCATATATAAAAGCAGTACCGGCAGCGAACCTCGGACCACGTGTATAGCCAGAATTGTTTTCAATATAAATACATCATTTATTTCTGTATAATTTTCCATTATCATATACTTTTGCAGAGAGTATTATCAGTTACGATATATTACAATCTATATAACTTTATTGTATTTTATATATATATATATATATAATCGTATAGCATATTTAACGTAATTGTTTACTACTTACATGAATATATAGGATATTATTTATTCGTTATCAATATAACGTATATAATGGATGTTATATTTTATACGTGTGTGTGTGTGTCTGTGTGTGTGTATATGAATAAATAAAAGTTTGCCTTAAAAAAAAGAAAAAAGGAAACTGTTTACAAATGTGTAAACAACGCACAAATCGTCAAAACTCGTGGAGGGAATGCTAAACGCGATCAAAAACAATCGAGAGCTAATAATCGCGTACAAAATAAGTGACCGCTACGTCACTGCTCTTGACTATTTTACATGATACATGATACAAAGTATTAATAATAATAATAATAATATTAATAATATTTAGAATGTAAAATTTTTCTCGTGTCGATATGAACTTTCGGGCTATATAAATTTTATAAAAGAAAGACTACATGCTATAAAAAAAAAACCTTTCGTTACATCTCACGACTTGCTACAAGTAACATTTATATCGAGTTTGTTTGTGAAAAAAAAAAACACAACTTGTATAATAATTATGTACGGGAATGTTGAGAGGTAAGAAGCACATGCGAAATTAGTTAGTTTTTTTTTTTTTTTTATCTTGTTTTCTGCCGTACTTCGTATTGTTTCAATTGTATATTGATGTAGCACTTACACACGCAACATAAATAATTTTAAAAAATATCAGAGTTTTAACACGCACACAACATGACTGTGACATCTTTGTTTTTTTTTTGTTTTTGTTTTTTTTACAATAATAATAGCATGATTTAAAAAGTTTAGAATTTGCATAATTCAATTGCGTTGTTTGTTAATAAACTATATGATGATTAACGATCTCAGCAACTTTTTTTTATCAAGTCAAGTAAAAATTCACGACACACCGCGCGAAAAATCGAAAGAGAGAGAGAAAGAAAGAGAGAAAAAACCGTAATTAAATATTACCAAAACATTTTTTTATAGTACAATATTAACAATGTGATAGAAACGATTATATGTTACAATTTCTTTATATAATTTTTTTTTTTTTTTTTTTTAACCCTAGGACCTGAGAGAGCCTGGGTAGGGTGGTCTCTGATGATGTGCGGCACCCCACGCGCGTTTTTTCAAATCATTAATTGTTGTGTTTTTATACGTTGCTCAGTTATTATTAAATGTCTTTTGTGTCAACTTATTGCGTTTTTTGTCGTCATAAAATAATATTATACCTGTGTAATTGTTTCTCGTTAGAAAAACCATATTCAATTTTACAATTCATGAGATATTATCTCTTGCTAGTTAGTTAATGCACGTCAGCACGCAATACCGGCTCGATAATGAACTACTTTTGTGTGTATGACTTGTTACGCTAAAAAAGAACAGAATCTTACAACAAGCAATAAGAAAAACAAAAATCCTGAAACAAATGCGCAAGTAAAAAATCGCGCAATAATATTGTTTGTTACAAAATTTGCGTTCTAGCACAATTTGTTTTGTTTCTTCTCCCACTTGCGTGGTTTTAAAAGACTGAGGAACACTGTGTATGCCGGTTACAAAACTTACGAGATCTCTAAGTTTCTTACTAGGAAGTCTCTCTCTCCGAGGTTTCAGACGATCCCAGAGACGTTATATTAAAACTCTCGCTGCAGACGCAGTCCTAGGGTTAAACACTCCTTTTACGCATTTCGCTGAAAAATTACCTAGTTTTTCTTATAAAAACAGAAAAACACAAATGTTAAAGGGATGTTGACACGCGAAGACACGTAAAAAAAAAAAAAAAAAAAAAATTCAATCTATACTTCATGTCATCAATAAGAAAATAGGATTTTTCTTGGCCTCCATTGATACATATCGTTCGCTTTGCATAAATCGAAAAATAAAAAAATAAAAAAAAAATAACCGCAGTCGAAAACATCTCTGTATTACATATCAAGCAAATATACATACACAAGTAGATCTAACGCTTAGACGATGTGTATACGCACTACAGATACACGCCGAAATATCTTCAAGTGTTTATTGTTTAGACTTTTTCCTCGCCTCGAAAGAGGATCTCGTTATTACAACAATACTGACATAACGATATACACCTTGATCTACCCAATCTATATGAGTAACTCGCGTTTGCCTCTTATACGTTTCTATTTTTTTTATTCTTTTATTTTTTTAAATTTTTATCTGCAATACTGCGCGTTTGTCTGATGAACATTTCCTCGAATGTAATAAATTCCAATGCTATTTTGCAAAACGGTTAAGAACCCAACTGTCAACTATTTGAGAAATAAAAAGAAAAACACAAAATTTTGCGCGCGCGCACTGTGATAATTTTTTCAACGTGCGTTCCTTACGCGTTACAAAGCCGAAAACAATCAAATTTTTGTCGAAAAGCGAATGTTGTGTGAAAAGAGCGATTTACACATAATTGATCGATCTCTCTCGAATGTCGGAAAGAATACATACATACACACATGTCGTTTATTAATGTACTATCTACGCAATGATTCTTAAATTCAACAAGAGGGGGGAATCTCAGTACTATGTTTAAGAGAAAAAAAACAGAAATTTTTTTCCTCTTCATTCTTTTATATATATATATATATATATATATATATATATATGTGTATATATATATATATATAAATGTATACGCTTTACTTTCTCTAATGTGTAATTAATATTGGTTTGACAAAACCTGTGTTAAACAACGATTTAAACGATGATATATATATATATATATATACACATATATATAATGTATATATATAACTGTATATATATATATATATATATAACTGTTTGCTTTTTCGACAACGTTTTTCTTCCATAAATTACAAGTTCACATTTAGATAGCGCATGATAGCCTTTGCTTGTTAATGTATACAGACGTTTTTTTTTTGTTTTATGTTTTTTTTTTATGTCAACTATCATCATGATCTAAACGTGTGGGCAATTCTCTTCGTTTATTTTATTTTATTTTTTTTTCCTAATTATATTTTTCATTCTCATATATTCGCTTTGACAATATCAAGCTAACAAAAACGATTTTTATACTACCTAGACTTTATAGAAAAGTAGATTATTTGTTTTGAATGTGTTTCACATACCGTAGCCTTGATAGGCTGCAGCAGCGGGCGCGTACACCTGTGCGGGTGTACCGTACACATTCTGAGCTGCGTAACCAGGCGCCATCATTCCCGGTCCTGCAGTCAACATTAACTGAGGTTCAGCTGGAAAAAAAAAAAAAAAGGAAGAAAAATAAATCAGATATTGAAATGTGTGTTTTTTTTTTTTACAAAAACTGCTACACTCTCTTTCTCGGTTGGGGAAATGACTACTCACGCATAATCATAGGTTTGTGTTCCTGATGATCAGTTTCTTCGATGCGACGACTTTCGGCTTCTTCCAACTTATCGACCTGTCCCGAATCACATTCGATCAATAAATTTTGCGAGTTCGGACGAAACATTTTGACACTTTTTGTGTATTTTCTCACCTTCGTGATGTATTCTCGCGCTACTTGTATGAGATATGGCATTGCGAAATGCAAGATACGATGTTTCCACGCAAGCTCCAGAATAACGTCCGGGTGAAGTAGATCGTAACAATGAAATAGGCATGCTGCGAAGCAATCTTTAGAGCCTCGTTCCAAGAACCACTCGAGCAATTCTTGAGCGACTTCCTGATTTCGCGATTCCGCCGCGTACTCCATTGCGTCCCTGTTATCGAATTGGCGGTTAATGAAATTTGCGCTCGCGTAACATTACCTCGAAGGAAACCCTCTAAGCGAATAACGCGCACAGCATTAATTACCTGAATAGACGGTCCTTCTTGCAAAGTTCCACGGATTGCTTCCATCTGTTGTTACCCTTGTACAGATACGCGGCGATTCTCCTAAACTCGATCAGTTCGTGCTTCTCTAGTTGCTGCGCTAGCGCAATGTTATCAAAATTATCGAACGCGTCGATCGACGTTCGAAGACCCTGGTAATCCTCCTCGTCGATTAGCAAGCCGTTTAAAGCTTCATTGATTGCTTTGTTGTTGAGAGCCTGAACGGATCTCAGATACGGTTTTACTAGTTGCAGATGACCAGTTCTCGTGAAGTAAGCAACTGATCTCGTGTGATCCATACGCGGTGCGAGTACAAGCAATATATCGTTCAGAAGAAGGGGTTTGTATTCTACGTAAAATTGTATAGCTTTGTAATAGAGCTCGACGTTCGCGACTTTAGTGATTACGTCCTTGAAGTGACCCTCTCGCCAAGCCTCGGTTGGATGTTGCATCATCGCGAGGACCGCGTTGTCGTATTCCTCGTATTTGTCGTACAAGAACACCAGTTCAGCCCACAAGTGCGCTTGTTCTGCTGCACGTAACACCTGCAAGTCATTTCCTCAAGTTATTTTCTCAACCACCTGTGCGGCGACGAACGTTCGATTTCAAGCGCAACAACAACTCACCTTCGGTATATTGACGCGCGACCAGAAAAGTTCCAAGTGTTCTCTCATTCGCTGAGGCTTGTATTTACTGTAGAGAATAGCCAGTTCGGTGAACATTCCCATGTGAGCTCGCTCGAGTCCCAGAGCGGCTTCCAGAAGGTTGATGAGTTCTTCGAAGTGACCGCGGTCCTGATAATAATTGATCAAATCCTCTAGCTCGTCGGCATGCACGACTATGTGAAGACCGCACATCTGGGCCAGTCGGAATTCACCGCTGTCCACGCAGGCGAAACAAACTTCCTTCCAAGTACGAGTCGAATTAGCTTTGCGCGCGCTGTCCACGGCGCCTTGAAATTCTTTCAAGTGGACTAACGTTATAGCGAGACGCGCGAAATTCGACACGTTGTTGTAAAGCAGCTTCGCGGCGTCGTACATCTTATCGTCGAAACATCTATCGCCGATCTACAAGGAAGTAAAAAGAGCTTTTGCAGAAACTTTAACTTCGCGAGTTTGCAATTTCGCGCAAAAACGACTTAGTTATTAGGATCGTACCTTTTGTATGTCGGCGTGATTAGGACCGGATATGAATTCCTCGAGATCCGCGAGTCTATTGGTTCGCGCGTACGCATATATCAATTCGCTTTCGATGAAGGATTCGCGCGCCTTTTTGCGAGCCATTTGCAGATAGCGAACCAAGTCTTCCCAGTGCGAGGTACGGTGTGCGGTTTCCACCACGTCCATGTACGCCGAGGGATCGTCCGCTTTGATGAAGCTGTCGATCGCCTCCTTAACCAAACCCTGTTGCAACTGAGCCCTAGCTAGTTGCGACCATACAGGTGGCTCGTTGCATCTGCGGATTTATTCAGACGAGAGTTATAGAAAGCTGGAAAATAGAAGAAAGACGCACGCATACGCGCGCACACATCGTACCTTTCTGCAAATTCATAAGCTCTGTCCAAGTTGCCGACTTGCTCGATCAAAACCTGGATGGCTGACGTATTAACGTCGAACTTTTTGAAGATCGCGAAAGCTTCTTCGTAAAGTTCGTTGTTGATGGCGATGTTGGCGATATCCGGAGCGTCGTAATTGTCCAAGCGATTGATGTACTCCATAACGCGCGTACGATCAGCCTTGATGGCCGTTAGTATCAAGAGATTCTGCAAGTTGCGGTGATCGCTGAAGACGCTGCTGTCCAGTACTATTTTCTCGAGAAGTTCGATCAGTTCGTTTGGCAAGTCGGCTGTCATAAAAGCTTTTACGGTGACCGATATGTCCTCGGGATCTTGCGTCTCGGACAACGCCGTCTGAACGACCTGATCGATCAACGGCCGCTTGTACGGATTGCTCTCGAGAAGCACCTCCGCCCAGAGATCCGGATCTCTGCGTCTCACCAGATATCTGGCTTCGCTCTTGAACAGACTGTTCTCGTTGCATACGCTTATCAGTTCGCGATCGCACTGACCGCGTTCGTACGCGATGCAAGCCAAGTGGGGATCGCGCTTCTCGCAATACTTGCCGACGACTCGGCTGTCATAGAACTGATTCTCCTTGAGAAATCTCTCGGGATTGTTGTTGCTGTCGATGTAGATCTTGGCCAGAGCGTTGTGCGTCGCGGGTTCTACGCAACCCTCGTGAACGCGAGACTCCAACCACGGCAGCAGAAGCTTCAGACGATTTCTCTTCTCGACTTCCTCGACCAGTTCGTCAGTCGAGAACTGTCCGCGTACTACGAGTATCAGATTCTTGATAATATCCTCCGAACAGTCAACGTCCAGCAAACCACCCACAACTACAGGCAAACGCGACGGGTTTACTTTCTGCACGTAAATCTCGATGTATTTTTGCAAATTGTTGCGATAGAGGTAGAGAACTAGGTCGTGAACAAAATCAAACCGATCGCACACAATGATCAAAGGCAACTGATCCGAAAGCTTCGCTTCCTTCAGAAAATTCTTGACGCGTTCCGGATTGTAACAGTTGCTCTCCCGACATATGCGCTCCACCTCTTTGATCTGTCCGGTTTTGCACGCGGCCTGAATGTACTTGAAGTGCACTTCTTGATCCTGGCTGAAATTCACGATAGATCCCAAGAAATAGAACAAACCCTCGTAAGATTTGAAGCTTTCGAACAGATCGATCAACGCTTTGGTCGTCAGTTGCTCGTGATATTTGGTCGCGATTTGTATGCAAATTTGCAAGTTCTGTCTTATGTTGGCCGTAAGCATGGCCTTCAAACACTCGAGAGAATCTTCCACGGACAGAGTCCCGAAGAAACCTACGAGCCAGTCGGGAGAGAGCAAGTGCGTGTGCACGACCGCTCTCTTGATATCGTACAAGTCTGTATAATGTTCGAGAGCGCGTTGCAACAAACCGGCCTTCTCGCACAACTGCGCCACGTGGGCTCTGTCGTAGTGAGTGAACATCTGATTGCCCAGTATAGCGTCGGCCACTTGCGGAGCCGACATTAGATTCATCTCCAACAGGCGAGTTTGTAAGGCACCCTCGCTCGGTCGGTTGTTCTTGAGCGCGTCCAAAAGAAAGGCTGTGCATTGCTGCACCATGTTTTGCTCCATAAATATGTCGACGATCTGATTGATGTCGGCCAACGGTTCGTCGTCTTGAACCAACATTTGAGCGAACGCCACACCCTGATCGGGATTAATTCTCATGACATTTCGCAAGAGAAATATGTAGTCCGGCGTGTACGAGACCTTCTTCGCGTAGAGAACTATTTTCTGAAACTGGCCGGTTTCCGCGAAGCATTGGATAACCTTGTTCGGCACATTGGCTCTCAGATAAACGCTGAGCGCCAACGTGGGATCCGCCTGCTTCACCAGATCTCCCAGTTCCTCGCTGCACTCGAGCTTGTCCTCCTTCAACCACTTCTCGAGCAACTGTTTACGTCCCTGAACCAGCACCGGTCGGCACAGTTCCAACGACTCGTACTTGTTCAGCTGACCCTGATCCAAGAGGATACCAAAGTATTGCAAGAGTGGAGACGTCTGACCCTGCGTGGTCGGGACTTGTTGAAATCGTTGTATAGTCGCGGGCGTTCGGAGTATTCCCTTCGGAGCGTTGGCCGCAACCTTCGCCGCCTCCGCGTACTGACCGTTTTGGAAGAGCATGTTGAACTTTCTCACAAACAGATCTTCCGCTCCCGACAAGTTGTTTCTCACGGCCATTCTCAGCGCTAGTTCCGAATTTTGCAGCACCCCGTTGATGTACGGGATTATGTTCTCTTCGTCCACGGAAACGGACAGAACCTGACCCTTTCGATTTACTCCGATTATGCCGCCGGAAGCTTCGTGCGGCGCGGTTACGAAGATGGTTTCTCCCGAAATACGATTCATAAATATACACGTCGCGGATTCGATATCGTACATATGTATATACCCGTATTTTGTGATTAAATATATAACGTCGTATTTGGAGCTAACTTGCATGGCGACCGGAAAATCGTTTCCCGCCTCAGGTGGAAAGAACACGTCTACCGCTTTTTTCGGAAACGGATGATTGCCCGCGGGCGGCTGGCCCACCTCGATTATATGAAGCTTCGCTCCCTGAACCGTTCTAACGGCGAAGCAGAACAGATTGCTGGGTTCCGCGTTTCCTTCCATTTTGAATTGGGCGAATGAGGCAGCGTGGCCCTCGATGGGCTGCGAGCACTTGCGCTCAACCGAATAGAGCTGCATGGCGCCCACCACTCTGTTATGCTGCGCCGAAATGCCGATCAACAACAGCCACGTCTGCTTCGGATCCGTTCTGTAATTGATTATCTGACAGCCGTTTAATGACGAGTGACGTTCGAACATCTTGTTCGGCGTTGAATCTCCCTCCATCGACCAGTGATACACCGCGGTTTCTGTTACCAAGGCCAACGTGTTCAGAGATATCCATTTCCAAAAGACCACGTCTTCCGTCATTGTGTGAGCTTTCATTTTCGACTTCATTTCGATGTTAAAAATCTGCAGTGTCTTCATGGCTAGCAAAAGCACAAAGTAATTTCTCTTAGCAACTCCTATATACCGTGTCCCAAAAGCTTTGAAACAAATATCTCAAGAATAAAGCATCATAAAGAAAAACTGTTTCAAACAAAAGTTGCAAAAGTTTGAAAGTTTTGCAACGCTTTATTTTTCAGATACGAACTGTTCCGGAAAACTTTTGAAGTTTGTATTTTATTTTCTTTCAATGTCTCAGTGCTGTACTAGAGACCAGATGAATGTTAAAGATATAAAAGATATATTTCTTGCCCATGGCTACTGAGCTGAGGGTCACATGTAATTTTTATAGCAACAGTTTGCGAGATTAAGTTTACTTCCAGAGTTCAACAACATCTTGATGGTGAGATGTGCCTCAACATCTTGTAATAAGAGTCAAGATCAATCAGTGAATGAGACGTTAAAACAAAAAAGGTCAGTGTAAAAATGACGATTCTGGCTCCAAACTCAGAAGTGGGCAAGAATTTGTATTCTTATTTATTTAAAATCTCTGTTCGACAAAGTTGAACCGTGTGCCTACACATACCTTTCAGAGCGATAACTTTACTAGCTGGATTCATAATTGCAGAATCAGCTGATATTGGTCTTCTAATGGGGTTGGTGGAGTCATTCATGTCGATAATTACTACCTGGGCAGTATCGCCAACTTTTTCTCTAACGCAAATAAATTTATCAGACTCCATGGTGAGCGTATTAAAACTGACATTACTGGCATTAATCCCCACAGCTGTAAGCTGCAAACAAAAATGTACAGAGAGAACACGTATCAGTTTCGCAAATCTTCAAGCTCTTGTCCGTGCAGTCAATGTTTGGTCTGACCAAGCGACTAAGAAACACTCTGCTCTTTCTTCCATTTGTTTTTTACGTGTTTTATATATTTTAACAATTTATTTACAAAAAGTGTAAAGCTTTCACAAGCGAAGCGCGTTTTAACGCGCAATTGTAGCAACTTTGACAAAATGTTATAACATTTGTTGCGCGCGTGATTTTTTAATAGTTAAATAATATTATCGCAAAAATGTATTTTCAAAAACAGAATGTTACAAAAAATATTTATTTACAAGATAAATAGCGAAAAAAAAAAATAAAGGATAACAGGGTTGCATGCGTCAAGATTATTATTTATTCGCACAAGTTGACATAAAATTGCTATTAAATCTAATGACAAAACATCGCCGTTCCAAATGTTTTCTGTCAAAAATATCGGGAACCGTAAAGAAAACTCCGATAAGAAAGCGGTAAAAGCGGAAACAAGGGGCGTACACGTCGACAGTGCACTCGCCATGTAATCGCGAATTACGCGTTTGAACAATGTTTGTTCAATTTGTTTCGTGCGAAAATATAATTAACGCGAGTACAATATTCAATTAACTCTCCGTTCCGAGAAATTACAAGCGCACGAATCGTTAAGAAAAAAAAAAAAAAAAAAAAAAATATATATATATATATCGAGTCACGTCATCGTATCTTGCGCGCACGAGAGAGAGACGGAATGTTACATCGCACCGTGGATGTCGATGTAAAAGGCAATTAATTTTGAAAAATTACATTTCCGTTTCGACGAGCCAATTACTCGTCAACACATTGACATTCCGCGAGAGAGGAAGAGAGAGAGATAGAGAGAGAGAGAGAGAGAGAAAATGAAAGAGAGAGAGAGAAAGAGAGAAAGGACTCGCGAAAGCCGAGAAAACGCCTTTGGTGTCGTTCCCTGCGAAAAGGATCGAGAGAATCCAAAATCGGCATCGGCATCGGTCTCCTCGCTCTTCTCTCTTCTCTCGCGAAAAGGCGAAATATCGAATGGGAATTAGATGACGTTACCTGAAGGTGTTCTTGGAACCTTATGGGCAATAGCTGCGTCATTTTGCCCGAGATATTCGAAAACTCGCCGAGGTTCTCGACCCGCTATTCCTCCCGTGAACGTGGCAACGCGTTCCCAGCACCCTGTGACCGTTTCTGTCCAACTATTCTCGCTTTAACGTGCGTCTCTTATCCCCGAACGTTCGGCGTCAATCATCAAAAACGCAAAACCAACTAACGCAGGGAACGAGAGAACTGTCGCTACTTGCCGCTGCTGACACCCATCATGGCCGCCCAACGCCGCCCCTCTAATCTATCGAAATAGTTCCCGCGTATGAAATTCCTCCGCGCCCGCTCGCGCCGAACGCAACGCCGACGACGACGACGTATCGACACGGCCCGGACGGATCTCGGATTCTGATCTCGAAGTCCGTCTTTTCCGCGCGAACAACCGATTTGATCGAGCTGACGTTTTTTTTTTTCTTTTTTTTTTTTTTTTGTCGTTTTTAATCGGCCCGACAGAGTCAACGTCAGCGGAAGAATACACACGAGCGCGATTTGACACACCGAACACACACACATACATACACGCACGCCGGACTCGGTGGCAAATCTCGCGCATCATCCCTTCCCCTCGTCTTTTCGCCGCTTCAATGAAACCGCGCGCGTGGAACGTACGCGTTTCAAGACATTGACACAAGATTATGAATGTTAATACAATTTTTTTTTTTTTGGTTTAACGGGCTATCGTAAAATTGCGAATGTTAATTGAATTTTTTCCACATTTAACGAGCTACGTACTTCGAATTATTGGCGTAACGCGAGATCATCGTCGGTTGGATCTCACAAATAAAAGCTTTTAATGAATTCATAACATATGTGTAAAAAATAAGAGGTGGGTGGGGAAACGTGAGACGAGACGGGAGATGCGGAAACGTGTGATCACAAATTTGTTCAACAAGATGCTTTATTCCCTAGCAGTAGCATCAGTTCGATATTTGCTTCAATTTGTACACAAAATAGAAATGACTTGTGCTACTGTTACAGAACACGTAGCATACTTGATTTTTGCGCAGACACAATTGCTTTTTTTTTTTTTTAGTCAAAGAGCCCAAAGCCCATATCGTCGTCTTCGGATTCGGATTCCTCCTTGGCAGGCTTCTTTTCCTCTGTTAAAACAACAAACAGCGTTTTAACACATTTGTGCGTTTTAACACATTTTTATACTCAATTACACATAACATAGACTAGTCCCAGAAACGTTTTTTTAAACATTTTTATTTAAAAACTGAAGTTGCAATTTTTTAAAAAACCATTTGCCCTTTCAAATGTCCACTGATACGTGTTGGTTATTTAACAAAAACAATTTTACACTTTTTAATTTTTAAAGATTTGAGGGATGGAGAAAAAAACCCAAAGAAATTAGAGATGTATGTGTGTATATAGATTTAAAATATAAAAACAGCGAGTTTTTATAAGCTAAGGAGAAACAAAACCTATATTTACCTTTCTTCTCCTCTGCCGGAGCTGCTGCAGCAGGAGCTGCGGGAGCACTTGCCGCAGCTGCTCCGCCAACTGGAATGGATGAAAGTTTTTCTCTTCCTGAAAATTTACAAGAACAAGTGTATAATTAGTTAATTACTGACTAACACACAAAGTGCGTATGTACTCTCTTAGATAAGAAACAAAACTGTGTTCTCAAAGAGCGTGCGTCAAAACTCACCCTTAGAAATTAATTCGTCAATAGACTTTCCATTGAGTTCTGAAATAACCTTCTTCAGTTTTTCAGTGTCAGTTTCAATCCCGACAGACGACAAGATCTTTTCAATGTCGTTCTGGCCTGGCGAGGCTTTGCCTCCCAGCACAGCTAGCATATAAGCAGCCACGTAACGCATTCTGAAAAAAGCAACATGTTTGTTAGAACAATTATTAATATAATCGTGCTAAGCCGTCAGTCATCAGTCTATAAACTGTCTTAATAATCATTCCAAATGCTAATTATGTGCTCAAGAACATACTATCATAGTTATTTGGTTCGAGAACTGTGTAGAGATTATCATCAAATAGAATTATTTATTTATCATATCAGATCCTGTAAAACTACGTTGCAATTTGCACAATAAATAAAATAGCAATTTAATGTTCAACAATAAGATCCGCAAGTGTATTCAAACGCGTCACTCTTGTCGAGCGACGGAGCGAAACCAAATCCAACGAGACCAAGAAATTGTAAGATGCAATCGAACGAACAATCTAAACTTTTTGCTTTGCGGTTATTCAATTACTTCGAAACTTGGAATATTATTTTATATTTGACAATTGTCTCTACTCACATTTAAGTCCTACAGACACGAAACGTGGTATCTGCTCGGGTGAATATCTGGCGCGCAACGAAACACGCCGGAAGAAACAGACCGAATGAGAAAGAAAGCGAAAAAGAAACGGAACGTATCTTCATGTACGCTCACGGCGAATATCTTGAGCGTCTGATTGGCTATCGAGTGAACAACTTTAGAAAGGTCCCTATCTAATAGCCAATCAGAATTAAGTCTAACTTTCTGTAAGGCCTGTTCTACAATACGGTCGTAAGAAATTGACCAATCACAGACAAATAAAAATAATCGATTCAAAGAAAAATCATCGATTGTGATTGGTCAATTTCTTACGACTTACGGCTTACGATTGTATTGTAGAACAGGCCTAAGGCCATGCACATAGTGAAAGTTTAGAAGTAATCGCAAAGTCGTAAACAAATTGACCAATCACTGGCCAGCATTCCAACTAACGTAAGATAATACTGGTCTGTAATTGGTTGAATTGCTTACAATCTTCCGCTGTTCCGAAAGCAAAAATTAATTATAATTTTGGACTGTCCAAAATTAAATGCCGTTTAATCCGACAGCGGAAATTAATTATAATTTCGGACTGTCCAAAATTAAATGTCGTTTAATCCGACA
>NW_018020655.1:722822-732833 GCF_002006095.1 Pseudomyrmex gracilis
AATTAATTATAATTACGGCCTGTCCAAATCTAAATGTCGTTTAATCCGACAGCAAAAATTAATTATAATTTCGGACTGTCCAAAATTAAATGTCGGATTAAACGATTTAGTATAAACTAAATAGTTTATTACATACTACATTAAATATATATATATTTATTAAGTAAACTAACAATAAATATTTAATGACATAATTTTGTCGTGAAAAGAAAATAAGAAGGATTTGACAATGACTCGTGTAACTTTGCGTGTTGCAATTATTTATTTTTATTTTTTATAATATCAATAACCTAGTAGATAAAGTGTTACTGTTATTGTTAATTTGTTACTAATATATCTTTATTAATTACTAACCGAGTTATTTAGTATCGACTTAACTTTACTCTTGCAAAAACTAAAAAAAACAAAAAATCATACACTTCCGCACGAAACATTCATTGATATATGGCAATTATGATCTCACCATTTCCGTTTAAAGTCAAAAATTTCCAAATTAATTAATCGACGAATGAGTGTCACCTGTGATTAAAATCAATTCCAGTTGAATAGTCGGTTGAAATAGACGAAAATGGTGATCAATCTTACACGTTACAAACAATCATATCGCAGTTGCAATTGCTTTGTTTTATGTACACTTATCTTTTATTTTTTTTTGAAAAAGTATGAAGTGTGTGTGTGTTCTCTTTCTCAAAAAAAAACAACAAATCTCTTTTATACTTATATTGTGCAACAAAAATGCAAAACAACGAGAAAAACCAAATAAGAAAGTAATTTCTTAATTTTTTTGTTGCTGTTTTAATCTGTCTACTGTAAGTGGTAGCAACTTAACGAATTCTCTTGACAAACCTATAAATTCGTATTTTTTAAGTTCCTCCTGCTTGTCGGGATGCTCGTCGTAATAATTAACGACAAAACTGTGAGCGTCAATGCTCTTCAGCATGTTCTCTATTCTCTTATCCACGTCAGAAGTTATGATCTTGTTGTACAATCTGCCTATTTGAAAATGCGAGTGCAACGCCTGATGCAGATGCTCGTCCGAGAACGATTCGACCCCGTCGTCAGACTTGTTCGTCTCCAGAGAGTTCAGATGAGACTGATAGTGCTTTATGCTGCTTCGCGCCAAACGTTCGATCTTCGCTACCATCTGCACGGTCGGCTTCTCATCGGACGCCTGCAGACGGTCGATCTTTATGTCCAATATCTCCGAGTAGATCTCCGCCAGCTCGATCCAAATTTCTCTGCAAATTGTTCGATAAAATCGCGGACTCAGTCCCTGAATCACTTTCTCCAGACAATCTATTCGACGTTTGTGCATCTTCGCCTGTCTGTCCTCGTTCATTTCGTAGAACGCGAGATACTTGTACGCCTGCGAGACGTCTTGCGCGATACACGCGTAATCCGACGCGTGATTCTCGAAGGTGTAATAGGTCATCGCTTTGTCCAACCATTTTCGAACGTTGAGAAACACCGGTTTGGCATCGGCGAAGTCCAGCAGATACTTGTCCGTGATCTCGTTGGTAAAAACTTCCAACTGCGGTTCCAAATCCACGAATCTCAGATTCTCCATGGCCTCGCGCATCCGGGGATATTTGCAAACCTCGCTGTCGACTTCCGCGGATTTCGAATTGTTCGGTTCTTCTTCTTCTTCTTCTTCTTCTTCCTCGATTTCCTTGTACAATCTTTCTTTGGACGAGCTCAGAAGAGCTATGCCGTATTTCGCCCAACATCGGGCCACGTCCGCCGATCTGTGATTATAAGTTTCATAATCCGCAGCAACGCTCTCGATCTCCTTCGTACCCTTTGACTCCAAAATCTTGTGGTACTCGTGTAATATACAAGATGCTGCGGCCAGATGATATCTCGCTTGTGAGAATTTCTCGTGTTCAACGAAATACTGAGATATCGTTGCGGCGTTCAAAGCCCACTCGATGTAATCCAAATCTTGCGTTATCTTGTTCTGGCTCAATTGCTTGCTCAACGTTCTGTGACAATACAACGCAAAACTACCTTTGTCGTCCAACTGACGGCTTACTTGGGCCAAGTAATAAAGAGTTAACGTGTGAAGTTTCTCGAGACAACCTCTGGGACACAAATCGCCTTCTATCTCCTCAATTCCCATAATGTTCATCATATTAATCGGATTGCATATAGTATCTTCAGTAAATTTGAAATACAAGATCTCTGCTGTTTCCAAGAAATCTCTAGCTTTGTCGTATAAACCTTTCTGTGCGTACAATATACCCATTTGATTGTTGGCGCTTATGGCTGGCAATATGCCCTCAGGTGTCAGTTTGCTTTCTTCCATCATCTTGATGCACCTCGTGAAATATTCGTTGGCAAGGTCCATATCTTGCATATCGGCTTGTAATATACCTATATTTAAATGAGTTATTGCGATCATCACTGTGCTGCATATTTCTTTGGTGAGCACTTCGAGTATCTCTTCCAAAATTTCCATTGCCTTGGATTTTTTCTCATAAATCACATTCTGATCTTCTTTCACTTCGTGTTCCTTCAGAATCTTTTGAACCTCTTGATATCTTTCCTTCACCCATTGCGAATAATCAACCGTTTTGGTATAATTGTCTTGATCCATTTTGCAGACAAACTAATTTGAAATAATTTTCTAGAGTTAATGTGGTTTTATTATTTTGTGTGTCGTACGTCTTCTTTTCTTCTCTCAACAAGAAAGTTTTCTTTTTCTCAGAGAATTTTTACAAATTTACAATTAGATTCATTTTTTTCACGATTTATATTTTTTACAATCAAGTGTTAGCAATAAATGATACGATCATTGTAGTTGACATCTATTCTGGAACAGAATATGTTTATATTTTTTAAATAGAAAATTCTTAGCAAGTTTGTCGAGCAACTACAGAAACAGATCTTTAAATATTTCAAAAGTTAATATTAAAAAAAAAAAAAAAAAAAAACTGGTCTTTGCACAGTAAAATAGTCTACATATTATTTTTTTAAAATATAACATTGACAATTTTTGAACAATTACTTACAAAGATTTAGAGCATCCATACTAATTATATGTTGAAAACAAACCACTCCCAGTGGAAAATAGTTTATTACATGATGCAAAAGGAACAAGGTGTTATATTCCCTTGAATGTTTCCCGGTCAGAATCAGAATTTGAACCAAAATTCGATACAACGAGTTGGTGCTCGATTCTATTGTCAGTATGTCATTTCAAAAATTATTGCATGTTATAATAATGCGAGTCAAATCACTGAATATAATAATTTTATCAACAGATTCTGTCAAATACAAGTCTGAGAACGGCCATCCCACTTTCTTACAACGCTCTCAGCCGTTAGTTTCGACGCTGTCACAGAGAAGAGTCGAATTTTAACTCTTTTCCGACAGTTCGCCAGCGCTATGTTCGCGACGGTGCGCATTAACAACTACGTAGCCACGTGCGCGAACGGTTTGTCGGTACCCACGAACGCGCCCACGGTTCTATTCCGTACTCTGTTTACGGCACAAACGCTCTGGTTATCTTTTATTTTTTCAGTAATAAACCTTAACTAGACTTACTTCTTATTTATAAATTTATTATACAAATTTGTTACATATAAAGTTCGTTTTTTTCTTTTTTTTTTTTTTTTGTACTTTGGTGTGGCAGCAATTTTTTTATTTCTGATGCAACTTCCAATGCAAATATAAACAAACGAATCCTCAGTCAGAGATTCAGATTAGTACTTTTATACATGTCTCACGTGAAAACTGACAATGTAATCTGCATTGGTACGTTGCACCGAAATTGCAAACGGATCTGTCGGATGGAAAGTAAACGCGACTAATCTTCTCGCCGTTGTTGGCACTGTTCGTCCCAACATACCGGCATACATCTTGAACTTTAAAAGACCCGAGTCGCGTGCGTAAAATCTGTAAAAACAAAAAGATAAAATAGCAAAACGCAGTTTGCACACAGTGTCGTAGAATTTAGAATTGGTGAGATCACCGGAAAGAGATTGACATTACATGAAAAAATACATCGAAAAGATGTAGAGAACAATAAACTTTCTCGTGAGATTTGCTTTTTAAGAGAGAATTGAAAATCAAAAGTTGATATCAGATATTTATTTTTTTTTGTGTCGATATGTTTCTTAAAATATGAAATACACACCGAATCGGATGTTCCCCGCACGCTTTGGGTCGTTCCATCATGGACACGTACTTATCGTCGTAACAAAACAACGACAAATCGAGGTAGGGTGAACTTGAATACGACTGAGCGCATATTGGCAACTGAGCGAGCAATCTTTTTGTCGCTTCCGTAACGCCCCCGTATCTAGCGCTTATTATGGTTTGCTTGAATCTCTGTTGCAACAATCTGTGAAGAACAGATATCCAATAGCAAGCAAAGTTTGTAATTAAATTTGTTTTAGAAATTATTTAAAAAAAAACAAAAAAATGACCCGAGTATCTAAAAGTGACAATTTACAATCTCTTTTTTTTTTTTTTAAGAAACAAGATCTATTAAAATATTTAATTGTGCAGTTGCGACTTATATCGTATAGAATTTGTACCGCAATTTGAAATATCTCGTTATACCTGGCGTATATATTATTAGATGGTGAACACATGTACTGACAATCCGTGGTCATTCTGGCATTTCTGAAGAAGTCACTAAAGTTTTCAAAATGCGTCAACAATTCGGTAGACGCATTGTCATATACCGCCAAAACTTTTGCCTCAACCATATCGTAAACGACCAACAACGCCGGCTGTGCATTCGGCTCGTTTGCTTGCAACGTCGCCACCTCTTCACTCGCGTATCTTATCAGGATGTGATTCGTATCTAACAATTGCATTTTCCACATTCTTAACGAGTTCAGCTGAAAACCATCTCAATTTTATCAATTGTTTCGGTAATCATCCACGGACCGTCGGATAAGAGAACGTTTCTAGACAAGCAAAAACAAAACAAAAAAAAAAAAAAACAAAATACCTGATCGAAGTATTGGTAAAATCGTCTCAGTTCGTACGGATTTTTTGTCACATAACTTATGTACTCCGCTCTTTTGTACAGATACACTAACAGTCTGTGTTTTAGGCTATTTATTGCAGCGTCTTTGAATGGTCTCTGATACGAAGTGTAAACACTCGAGACTAAATATTCGTCGTCCTCCATACAAAACCTAACGCACGTTATTCATATATTATCTAATTTATCAATTTGGTTTTAATTTTTTATTTCAATGACAATCACAATTTGTTAAAAAAAAAAAAACCAAGTAATATAATCCTTATAAAATACCTTCCTATTTTCCTAACATTTATAAACGTGCCATCTATAAAATACCTTCCTATTGTCCTAACATTAATAAACATGCCATCAAAAATTTGAAAGATGTGAATAGTTTGATGCTGTACAGACAAAACTGCCAATATATTTTTGTACAAGTAAAGACCTAAAAAGATAAAAAAATAATTTATACACAAACATTTTTTCTCATACGTGATTTTTTAGCCACTTTGGACTTTGTGCAAAAAATCTTGAGACTTTTATTGCCAAAATTTATTTTTTCTTGTTTTTAAAAAAATTCTCTTTGTTTATCTTTTTACTTGTTCAGTTTAAACACATCAGTTTTGTCAGTAATTAATGTAACAAGAGGAATGTATTTTTTAAATATCATACCTTGGTTATGTGATAAGTAAATTTTGTCCACTTTAAAATGTTTGGTATCACATAACAATCCCCTTTTCAAATCAACAATGTATAAACTGTAATCTTCTAACGGAGACCTAGGATTTGGCGTCAATGCCTCGTTATTGGTATAAATCTATAAAACATATTTGGTCAAAAATATGTTTTCAATGGTACAGTTTGTAATTTGTTCTCAATGAACGGTTTTATTTGTGGTTTTTTTTTTTTTTGTAGAAAGAGTAGGAAATCTTTTCTACCTGATAAAAATGCGGCCTCAGTTCGTCAGGGATATGGGCAGCTGATCCAACAATTACATACCGAGAATCGTCTGAAAACAGGCTGCACTCCCTGTTCAATTGATGATTGCTTTGCATTACTATGTTTATAATCCATTTCACCTACAAATGTTTCAAAGGCTGGTGTACACCAATTTTGGTGGAAGGTTTTTTTTTCTTTTCTAAATTTTTTTTTTTTTATTATCTGCAAAATATAATAGTGATATGTGCCAAAAAAAACTGATTTACCGGAGATTATCTAAGTACCTTAAAAAATCGCGAGAATATATTACTTCTTATGTGAAAACTGTAGTTGTCATTTTTATGGCCAATGTATTCGCCCTCGCAGTTGGCCAAAAGATCGGCAGCGGCTGAGGCTCCGTAATACTCGTAAACCTCAATGCTAGTTTGATCCGCGCTAAAGGCCATTAAGTACTTTCCGTCTGGTGAGAATTTGCGAAGAAAACACGGCGGTTTCTCGACATTCATCACAGTGAAGTTGGGAAACACGTTCTGATAGAACTGTCTCGCCTTGTGAACGTGAGTTCCCGGATAGGAACACGTCATTGTTTCCCTTTGTCGAAGACGTATGACCACATTTTGCGCACCGATCTTACGTGGTCTGATGGGACAAGAGTCTGTCACAAACTCATTGTCATTCCTCATCTCGTTAACTTTTTACTATGCAACAGCGGTAACAATAGAGGCAACGTCCATTGCAACCAATCTGTTCGGAACCTCGTCGTCGTCGTCGGAGCTCTCGGAAACTCCAACGTCACGCGAACCAACTCGGTGAATAACATACATGTGGTTTTACCGACTAACATTGGGTTATGTTCCGCGCTACTTCGCGCACGCGCGCGGGCGCGTCGATTCTCGCGAGTTCGATATTGCGATTCTCGAAATATCGCGCGCTTCGATACGGGCGCGGAGTTATGGCCGGTTTGCGACGCGTACAAGAACTTCGACTCGTTTCTGCGTTTTCGCTGCGATTTTTGTCGTCTCGCGCGCGAATATGCGAGTTGCACGAGTGTGTCGCAAAGTCGGACGTGTGTCGTACGCGACGGTAAGTAATTAACTCGCTCGTTAATAATGCCGATCGAACGAAATTGAGTCACGGCCATGTCGCGACGAGACGCGCCGCGCGCGAGATACGCAACATGGCCGACGCGACGAGATCTTCGTTCGAATCAATCCGCAAGTCTCGCGATTATTGTCGTCGTCTAGCACGCGCAAATACGCGAACGTCGTGAGATATATCTAACGTTTCCCCGGTCGCGATTAATTAGCGTCTAATCTGGCGATCGGCCACTTTGTCGGCGAATTCGGTGTCGCGGCTTCCGTTCGCGCTCCCGCGCAAGAAACAACATGTCGAGTACGCGCGATTACGTTTGTTTAACAAACGGGACGAGTAAAAGAAAATGGACGATGAAAAAATTACACGCGTTACGGAGAAAGAGGCAACCGAAGCAACAAGCAGCGTTAGAAATTCTTACAATCGCGCGACACTGAACGAATAAAAGGTAATCGCAAGTAATATCTTCTTCCAGATCATCATTTGTTGATCTCGATATATCAAATATAATTGAAATTTACTACGTGTCTTGCGCTTCTACAGGTGAACACTGCGAGCCTGGATGTGACTTCTTTCGACGTTGGAACGACCGATCTGTGAGCGCGGAAAGGAGGACGGAAAGGGATCCGGAAAATATGCAAATCTGCAACTTCCCACACAACATACACGTGATTCAATCAACAAAATTCAGTCAACAAAGGAATGTTCTCAAGCGAGCAGCATCAGAATTCGTGGAGTGTACTCAGGTACCGTCTCCTTTATCATCACTTGCTGCTATTTGTGCTTTTATTTTTTTTTACAAACGCTACATATGTACATACGTATAGTTACATTACAAAATAAAAAGAAACGAAATAAGCACATTATTTAAAATTGATTTGACGGTACACAAATATATGTGTGTGTGAAAAGTTGCATTTTCCAAAAATATATCTTTAACTGGTGTATTACAATTTATAAGAGTGTGTTACAATTTTTGAGTTTTACAATTTTACAAGGTTTTTACATATACATTGATACAATAGAATACATACATAATGAAATATGTAAAGCATACGCGCGCGTGACAATATTTCTGGCGAAATTACACTTATTGCATGCTATTCTCCTTATCGCACATTAAACTCTCAGTGAAATTTTATTTACTAATGTTTTACAATTTGAATTCTTATTATTGAAATTTTTTTATAGGTTTTACATACAATAAGTGTAATTTACCTTTACATAAACGGAATTTAATCTACATGCATATGCAATGATTCACATCAGTCAGTGCATTTGCATCTTTCCTAAGTTTAGACCTGCTCTTATATCCTACCTACCTTAAACATCTATCTCAAACATTACTAAATTTATTAATCAGGATTAAGGCTGCATGACACATGCCTTGATCCTAATTTTACAATTTTATTCCTATCTATATCCGGTCTAGAATACTTCCTACCTACTCGGTTAAACAAATTTCCTACCTACCCGGCCTAAACAAATTTTCTACAAAAGCTTGTAGAATTTTACCTACACAGTTTTAGAAAAATTTAAAACCTATCACTATTGTAGATCCCTACCTACACAATTTTAGAAAGATTTAGAACCTCTCACTATTGTAAATCCCTACCTACACCGTTTTAGAAAGATTTAAAACCTATCAATATTTTACGCGAGGGGGGCAATTGTTTTAAAAATACTATAAGTATTATTTTAGATATATTTTAATTTCCCGTCCGAGTTTTTTAAAGTTTAAAGAAAGTTATTATATTCACCCATTGAAATCCTACTCATGTATAAATACATGAGATAGAAAATGAAAAAAGAAAAATATATATTTGAATATATATATATTTGAATATATATTTCAAATATATATTTTTGCAAAGATATAATGGAAAAGAATAAATGTAGAGAATAGATAAAGAGAACATAAGTCTCCAAAAAGAAAAAAGATTCTATATCGGTTCTTTAAGAGAAATTGATATAGAAGTGCAAAAAAATATAAATCTTCAAAAAAATATAAATCTTCAAAAAAATTCTATATCGGTTCTTTAAGAGAAATTGATATAGAAGTGCAAAAATATATAAATCTTCAAAAAAATTCTATATCGGTTCTTTAAGAGAAAATTGATATAGAAATGAAAGTAAATGTAGCAAATATAGATGAATATATATATAAAAAAATATAAAAAAAATAAAAAAAAGCACATATGTACAAGAAATATTATATACAAATATACAAATATATGGAAAGTTTATCAAAAAAGAATATATCGTCACTCTCTACGTAATCTCTAATAATATCAGTGTTACATACCAAAATTTTAGTTTATTGCATAATGACAGAAAGTCGTGTTCTTTATGGTCACCAAATATTTAAAAAAATATTTATAAGTAAACTAAACTTTGCGTTTTGGAGTTACAAAATTATACGAAGTGACGATATATTGAAAAATCAGTGCGATTACTACTCATGCAGAATAATTTATTCTTCTCAAAAATTTTCATTGTAGAGATATGAAATATAATCGATTCTTTAATTCTAAATTATTATTTNTCCTTTATATATGCTCAAATTCTATATCAAGGTATACATAATAATTTTGTATGAGATTGAGATTATCTCATATATGATTGTATCTAATTAAACATCATTAGATACAATCAGAATGTGTCCATATATGAAGGATTTTTTTCCAGATTATTATAAAAGAAACCGTTTCTCAGAATAATTTAATTAAGTTACTATATTTAAAATTTATTAGGCATATAACTTTAAATTTGCTTGTGTGTAAATTATAATACAAATTTAAAGATAATATATATAAAAAAGCAACCTTTCTAACAGTGAGGTGCTTTTTCTGTGAGAAGAATAAATTATTTTTATAATAACGTACCGTTGCGCGGAGTCCCTCGCCGTCCATCGATGTATCTTCAACTCCAGTCCCACGTAGCAATCAGGAACCTACCTTTACTGTCCCACGATGCGAAGGGTGCGCTCCCACGACGAG